>NC_092864.1:1095777-1131747 GCF_032062135.1 Pyxicephalus adspersus | reverse complement strand
GGAGAACATCTCAATGGGGAGTCTTCAGTCTGACAATGATAGCAAATCAAAGGTTTCACAAAGACAGCAATAATATTTACAAATAATATTAAAGTACGGGTTTTGCAGGTACCAAGAACTAATCCTTCCTTAGGGAAATCAGATGAGGAGTTCACAACCATTAGATCTTTAGAGAGCTCCTGAAGGCCATGTAACATCTGAGCTTCTACCAAGTAAGAGTATTTGTTGTAAAGGTTCAACTAAAGAAATTTATACATCTGAACAGGTTGGGAACTACAACCCCCATCTCTGGTCTTCCCCAGTATAATATGTCCTTTACATCCATCAGATTATCAAACTTTGAAGGCTCCTGAGGACCGTGTGCACTGTTATTAAAGTAGCTGTAAATATAAAAAAGTATTCCTTACTGAAAAAACACTTCATGTTCCTAGATCAGAGACCACTAGTATGTATAAGGGGCACCATTGATTGGTTTTATTGGTGATATTGGTGGTTTGCCCCTCAACTTAGAAGACAACAAGAAGAGCTAGACCACCTAAAATGTGGTGAACACCAGAAGCCACCTTGCATTTTCTTGTAACTCTTGGTAATTCTGTTGGTGAGGTCTCTGCTCTGACTTTACAGCTCTGCACACCTTCTGCGCCCAATATTGAGGGATATCGCTATCCTTGGTAGCTTTCTATGATTGAGATATATATTTTTATATATATTATTTGTTTATTTGTAATATGTTTTGGAATATAAAGCTTTTTGTGCTTAAACATGTAAATTACATTTTCAAAGTTGTTTTTTTGTTTTAATCTACAGCTTTTGTTAAAAAATCCTGGTCATCCTGCAATAAGGACCTTTGTTCAGGCACTTCCTTTCAAAAGTTGACAACTGTGTCCTGTTGTGCTTTCACATGCTTCCAGTGGAGACTAATACCATCTGACCTGTATTGCTTTGGCATGGTTGTCACTATTAGTAGGCCGGTCCGGAGTAATGATGTGTAGAGGATGATAGAACAAGGGCATGTAGACAGATAGTGGTTAAGAAAACATGGAGGAGATCAGTGGTGATGGGTGGAGAAAAGATGGCAATGAAGATAGCAGGTTTGGAATAGTGGGTAAGGGAGGCAGATACAAGTGGAGGGTCTGGTTAGACTTAAAGGGAGCCTATTATAAACAGAAGGCCAGGCTCCAATTACAAATGGCTCCCTTGCTGGCTAGCCAGAAGCAAATGGAGCTGAGCTAAACCGGCAGGGGGGAGAGGTACAAAGGTGGGCCATGCTAGCCAGCAAGGGAGCCAGGTGCATGCAAGTGTATGGCTAGCAAGCAAGGGAGCCAGTTATAATTAAAGCCTGACCCTCCTCTTGACTCTGACTCTATTTCTTGATTCTTGATTGGCCAGGCCAACATGATGTAGGGTATAGGAGATAATCTATTCCAATATAAACCTAGATATTGCCCACCCATGGCTGTCAATGTGCAATATGTAAAACATACAGATTGTAGACTTTGTAGACATAACAATCTGCTGCTTATGTCAGACATCTGTGGGGGGAAATGTTCAGGAAAAGATTAATCAAACCCTGTGAAATAACAAAAACAATTACTATACAATTCACATTTACACAGTTCTCAGAGTTTATTTTAACCATTGTGGTCCTGTAAGTGTGTTGACCTATTGCAACCAATCAAAATTTAAGAGGCTACAACTTCACAGCAAATGTGATAAATACCCTACTTGGGGCAGCCCAAAAGAGATGGGGCAGTGAGCAACCTTGTGCTGTCCAATCTGAAAAAACGTGTTCCTTAAGAAGCAACACTGGCAAAGCTAGCCAGCTTGATCCAACCACAGGTCTGACCCTGTCCCTGAACAGCAAACCTACCCCCAGGTACCCCAGGGCTTCTCTGTAGGCAACAACTAGTTAATAATCAGAACTTCAGTAAACTTTCACCACTTGTAAGGCCCAACTTGTCTTGCATAAATAATTTGGCCATTGGGGAACCTCCTAAACGTTGTTCCTTTAACCCATCTACATTGATTACAAGACTTGCACCAAGGGATGGATTCCTGTCCAGTTGAATATTGGCTATGAGCTAACATATGTTTTAATGATCATGTGCATCTAAATGTGATCAAGGGGGATCCTGCTAATACATAGAGATGATTGGAGGGCTTGTAAGTAAATACCTATATATAAATAATATCTTTTGTAAGGACGATGCTGATTGGTGTATGTGCTAATCAATCCAAAATTATTAGTATTATTTGGCTGTGAGTTCTCTCTAGTTGCAGGGAACAAAGATTATTTCTTTCCTGGGTTTTAAAATGTTTGATAATGTAGTTTTACTATATCCTCTTGCTTTTATTCTATCACACAGTAATCGTGCTTCTCGATGCCAAGAACAAATCCAATTTATTTAAATTAAATTAAATTAAATTAAATTTAAATTGGAACAAATCCAAGTAGATATTGACTATATAGGATGCTATGTACTAAAGAACAAAGGTGAAAAATGGTGCCATGAAGGATCGTGTTTTCCTGAAGTGGCTTTCCTAAATAGAGAGGTGGATAATGAACCTGTAAGGAACTTATCTTTCCAGCGAGGCCCGTGATGTTCCTGGGGATCACAGCCACAGAGGGAGACGCCACTGCATCAGGCAACATGGCCGAGGCTGCTGTTCTGATCGCAACACATCTCTCCCTGCAGACAGAGGGATCCATTCTGGTCGAACTACTGTTCAGCCAGGCGGTATCCCCAGCATCCCTATGGATGTGAACAGAGAAAGTCTTGTTCTCAACACTCCTGCAGATGTGCAAAGTAGGGCACGTCCTAGGGGTGCTGTGGGAAGAGGTGCACACGCTACCACGCGTGCCTCTTGTACCCCCCGGGGGTGAGGCACTCGGCTGCCTCGCCGTGGGGCAGGGCATTGTTAGTTTGAATTTCCTGCAGCCAATGGGGCCACAGGGGATTCAATTATCCTCCAATCAAATGGTGCCAGGTGGCGCAAGGTCATTGGGCACTCTGGTAATTTAAGGAGAACCTGTCCTTAACACCACTGACTAGAGATTATTTAACCTCTAGTGCCCGGGGATTGCACACATGAGGATTCTCAGGGCTGCATGAATGAATGCAGCCCTGGGAATCCTCCTGTAATGATTTCCTGGAACTTCCGATGGGTCCATGAAGTCGGTTTTCCGAAACTTTGCAGACCCATCAGATGTTCGAGGAAGTTTTTGGGAGAATGCCAGTGGCATTTATATATATATAAATAAATGTACAGATATACACATCCATACTGTTCTCCTAAATTATGTTCATTATTCAGTTATCAACAAAATTCCCTCAACTCCTCACTCATAACCTCATCATATGCTCGGCTCCAAGACTTTTCTAGAGCTTCCCCGACTCTCTGGAATGGTCTTCCTTATCCTATTCGGCTTGCTCCTACGTTCTACACATTTAAAAGTGCACTCAAACGCTTCCCCCTCACCTACCCATCTTCTTCTGTCCCCTAAACCCTCACTACTTCCCACCATTCCCTATCACTCACCTCTTAGATTGTAGGCATTTTAGGGCAGGGTCCTCCCCTCCTTCTGTGTCACTGTCTGTATCTGTCTGCCATTTGCAACCCTTATTTAATGTTAGCACTGAGTAATAATATAAATACTGTTTATTGTTATTATTATTATTATTATTATTATTATTAATAATAATTTAAGTTTTACTGGTATTGATGTACACTATCAGGGCCTGGACTGTCCTGCGCATGTGTTGTCCGAGGCTGCAATCATTGCAGATGTGGACAGTCCATACACACAACAGAGCTGTCAAAGCTCCATGTAGCTTGAATCGGCTCTTCATGTGAGAATCTAGAATGCAGCAGCTTTGTAAGCATATTCATGCTCCATGGGGCCCATGGTCAGGGCTCATGATGTCATGTATTACTTATAATGGATTTTGGTTGAAGTCTATTGAGTTATAAAGGATCCGAGTACACAGATTCATCATGCTGATCCTCAGTCTCATCTGGGCTGAACTTCCTGACTCCAGTATATTGGGAGGTTGGCCATGAGTCAAATATCCTGACATCACATCATATAAATAATATACAGGATGGGTTAATAAATTCCTGGCATCCTCCATATGCCCAGAACTTTATAACTCACATCACAGAGGGATGCCAGCCAAACCTGCAGGTGTGCAGATCATTATTGACTTCTGGATGGTGCGGGTTGCGCTGTCTGCCCAGCCGTGATGTGGCTCCTGGCACTGAGGGCCCCTTCACTCTCTGATAGCTGCCGGTGAGTGTCTAGGTATCCTCTCTGCAGATCTCTGCTCTATGAGATGTTCTTCTATATGTAGGGAGAGATTGGATTCGGCTGAGGGTGGTTGGGAATAGCTATGGGTGTACAGAGGTGTTGAAGAAAAAAGTTTATAAAATATATGCACCACCAAAACTTTTATTTTCTTTAGCTGGAAAAGGTAAACCCCCTTTTTATTTATTATGTTAGTGGGTGTTGTCTGTGATGTTCCTTCAGCTGTAAACATTCCTAATATTATTATTTCTATGTTAATGAACCTCTCTAGTGGGGGTCACAGACAACCCTACAACAAACGGGAAACTGCTCATAGAGATTTAAAGAGGGCTGTGTGAGGTATGAGCCCCGATCTAATATCATCTGCTCAGGGGTATCTGGGTATCAGAGGAGGTGCTTGTGTGCACACCTGTAATACTTGTGTAGGGGTCTGCCTTTTTCTATCTGCTTGCTGAGTTGTAACTTTGTAAATAGAAAATAAAGTTGTTGAAGTTTT
The DNA here is from genome assembly GCF_032062135.1 of Pyxicephalus adspersus. NCBI lineage: Eukaryota > Metazoa > Chordata > Amphibia > Anura > Pyxicephalidae > Pyxicephalus > Pyxicephalus adspersus. The sequence continues at coordinate 1,126,945 of NC_092864.1, read as the reverse complement.
CCTGCCCCTGATAGTGGCCTGGGGAAACCCCATCAGGAGTTAGAGAAATGCAGGAGATACAGGGTCAGAGAGGAGAACATGTGCTCAGCCAGGATGGATCTCTGCATCCCCTTTTTTAGAACACACTGACTGCCTTGTCTGTATGTAGTGCATTATTATAATAATTCCCTCTGTAGTATTGGGGTATATGTGATATCTTATCAGAGATCACTTTGGGATATCCCTACAGTCAGTGTATGAGCTATATACACAAATATATATGTGATCTGCCCTTTTCAGTTATCTTTGCTGATCTGCACCCTCTGTCTAGTTACACCTAGCATAGGTTAGGCATCCGATGGCCCATAGGTAGCAGAGGTCCGGTTGCATTGGCAGATTAGTGTGATTGCTGGGGTATAAGTGGTAGGGCAGATAGATTGTTCCTGAACTCCAGAGACTTTGCCTGCATCCCTGCAATCCAGGATCACAGCACACACAGCCCAATTGCCGGTTGGAGGATTTCCTTGCTGCTGTTTTGGAGGATCATCTCATCAGGACATCTTTACTACAATCAACTCCAGAGGCCTCTGCAACTCATCCTGACACTGATCAGTACTGGAGGTATGTGTGGTAATAGACTGTATATATACCCGGGTATATCTGTGCACAATTCTCCTCAGGACTCTGCTATGTGCTTGTTATGTGTACTCATTGCTGTTTATTGATGGTATATATATTGTTATTACTGTTTTGAGATATAAAGCTTACAAATACTCCAACCTGTGTGTTCATTCAGCTGCAATGGTTAATGTTGCATGCTGGGTGTAGTGGTTCCTCAGATGTTTTATATTACTGTTATTATTTCTGGTTAATGTCCCAGGAAGGGAGCCCCTCTGCTAACAGAGACCCTGTCCTGGGTGGAGGCACTGCCAACTTTATTAGTATCCTCACTCCCACATAGCGAAGGCTCAGGATCCTCTCTGTTATCTACAGGTTAGCGCCATAGCTTGTTTTGTGGGAGTCATTTACATTACCCCCCATAACAGGGCTACACTTGTCCTAGCAGCAGATGTTGCGTTGCTTCCAGATAAGGGCTCAGACCTCACATAGCCCTCAGACCACCTTTGGCAATGCTGGCTGGCTACCTACCTGCATGTTTTTGGAATGTGGGAGGAAACCAGAGTACTCAGAGGAAATCCACACAAACATAGGGAGATCCTGCAAGCTTCATGCAGATAATGTCCTGTCTGAGATTTGAACCTGAGACCCAGCACTACAAGGACCAGAGTGCTAACCACTGAGCCACCATGCTGCCCAGCCCTGCAGGCTGATATAGGGGTATGCATGGGATGGGGTAAAACCTCAGCTATCTGTAGCCATCCATGGTTTGATGAGCAGCCAGTTCCCCTTACTCCCTATCATGCCAAGGGGAGGGGGGCTTGTGGTAGTAGCACACATTTCTGCACATGTGGTATTCATCTATTCATGCGGCCAGGCCTCCAGGCTTCTCCAGTCAGAGGCAATACACACATTATGGTCACTTGCACTGGCCATTCTTATTTAGAAGTTCCTGAGTTCTTAATCCTCCCATCTATCAGTCAATCCATATGACAGCAGAGGAATGCGGGGTGTTCATGCTTGTAAGTTCTTACACTCCACCTATCTGACCAATAGAAGGATTGCTCTCAGATGCAATTTTATTCTTGACTTTTGTAGCCCAGATACTCACTCCCTCTCCCCTGCTGCAACAGCCCCCTCCCTCTGCCCCCCCTACCCAAATACAGACAACACATCAGTTGGGGTAAAATGATTTGCGGCTGTTTTTTATTGAACACATATTATTAAACCAAAATATACCATTTTAAATTAACCATATAACATTATAACAAGATAACAATTAAATGATACCCTAACATTGAATCATGTTGCAGGTCAGGTTGCCCTAAACCCAACTGAGTCTTCCCCCAAAAAGGGTCTGCCACTCCATGATATTGTTGCTCCAGGCCCCCCTACATTGCCTTGGGAATGAATATCAATTCTGGCAGCCCACCAACACCCATATACCCCTCTATGGGTACCCTACCTTAACTTATAGGGCCCATACCAAAGATCACCCACCTATAAACCAAACCCCTGCCCTCGAGGACTCCAAACCCTCAACCCCTAATAACAAAACTACCATTCTTCTTACACCTATTGTGAGGGTGGACAGAGAACTTTCCTCCTCGCTGTCCTGGTAGGAGAGACCCTCTATTTCCTGTTTCCGTGCTTTTCCTCTCTCTATACACTCCACCCCTGTTTTTTATACAACCAATTGCTTTTTACCCCCGGCCCACAGAAAAAAATTTTTCCCTTTTTTTACCCCTTTACATTCTGCTCCTCCTGTGCACATAGTTATTCATGTCCTCTGTCTACATTCCACTATATTCCATTCATCTCCTGGTCTTACTTTTCCGTGATGAACCATTTGCTCTGTGTTTTCAATAAAATGGTAATTATTACAATATTTCCTTTGTTTGAATGTACATATCTGCATGGGGGCATGGGACGTATATGAATTTAATGGGGATGAGATTTGGGTTGGTACAAAATAGACTTGAACCGGGACGAGGTGGGGAGAGGATGGGGGGATCCCAAAGGAGTGGGGTAGACAAGAAGATTTTCGCTTATTTGTTAGTTATTTGTAACTACTACAAATTATCAATGATCAGGTTCAGGAATATGATGGTTATTAATGATTGTAGCTGTGTTGGTGTAACAGAACAGCAATCAATGTGTATAATTTACAGTTCTGCTCTTTGTTAGGCTGTATCTTCATTTTATAGGTATATTAAGTCCAATGTTTCATAAGCATATTAAATATAACATATTCTTCAATGACAGACAGCTGAGACCATAAAATAGCATACTTGTACATGGATTATGAAAATGGAGGTAATTCCCAGAGCCCATTGGGGGAACCTTCACAGACACATTGAGTAAAATCAATAATAGGAAAAACAATTTAAGTTGTTATGAATTTGGAAACTTCAATTTTACTTCTATGACTTCTATGTTTCATATTGTTTTCTTTGCAGAGTACAGTGGGATATTGGTCTGGTAATTATACCAGTGTGAGAGGATGTCCAACCTAACATCAAATCACACATCTCTGCCACCTTCCGCAGTGGACCCCATACCACTAAAACTACCGATGGCTTTAAGTGTTATCATCATCCTCATCTGCCTCCTCGGACTGGTTGGAAACGCCATTGTGATATTTTACTTCTGTTTCAGAAGTAAACTAAACCAGTCGACAGTCTACATCCTGAACCTGGCAGTGGCCGACTTCCTGTTTTTGATTGGATGCTGTATTTTTTTTGTATACTTTCTGTGCTTGGTAAATGGTGTGAAGACTCCCCAGGAGAGTGACAAAGCCATTGCTATATTTGGAGAACTGCTGATCAGTTTCACATTTAACGCAAGCCTTTTTTTTCTTGCGACTCTCAGCTGTGAACGGTGCCTGTCTGTCTGTTTTCCCCTTTGGTACAAATGCCGCCGACCAACCCATCTGTCGGCCATATTGAGCACAGTAATGTGGGCCTTGTCCCTTCTGATAATGATAATGGAACGTTTCTACAACCGAGAAGGTCGGCCAACTGTTTACATAGTCACATCTGCTGTGTTCCTCCTTCTCACTCTTCTCATGATTGGTTCTAGTGTGGTTCTTCTCATCCAGATCCAGAAGACATCAGTGGAGTGCCGACCCCTGAAGCTCTACATTGTGATTATAACTGCCATCATAAACTATCTCATCTCATTGGTTCCATCCAGAGTTTTAAGAATGGTTTATTTCTTTGTTATTTTCCCAACCCCATACGCAAACATAATAGCCAATAGTGTGATAAATCTGTGCTCAGCATTCAATTCTGCTGCCAATCCATACATCTACATCATTGTTGGTAGGTGGAAGAAGAAGATCTCCACTACAGAAGCCTTGAAACTGACTTTCCGGGAGGACTCAAACCAAACATGTGAGGAGAACATCTCAATGGGGAGTCTGCAGTCTGACAATGAAAGCAAATCAAAGGTTTCGGAGCAAGACTAAAGCTTGTAAATTGGGTTAGAAATCTTCCACAAACGAGAATCTACAAAGAGCCGGCAATTATAAAGTTGTTCACAGAGGCGGTGAGCGCCTGAAGGCCATGTAACATTTGAGTTCACCAACGCAGAAGATTAGTTGTGTGGCTTTTCAAAAGATACTAAATTAACTGAACAGGGGAACAATAACCCCCTCCCGGCTTCTCCGGTACAATTCTAGACTTTAACCATTTTGATTATCAATCTTTTGAAGGCTTCTGATGACTATGTGAAGGTCATGTATGTTCCTTCCTGTCATTTAAGCAATTGAAAACATGTTACCTCTTCAAGTCCCTAGATCAGTGGACACTGATGGTATTTATGTCTGAGGGGCACTATTGCTTTGTTTTTTTGATGAAGTTGTTGGATTGTCCCCACAACTCAACCAAAGAAGGCTAGATCACCTAAACATGCACACATGCTCACTGCCCTCTTTCCTATTTAGAAAGGTCCCACACCATCCTGCTCGCCAACCCAAGCCTATCTATCTATCTATCTATCTATCTATCTATCTATCTATCTGTGTTATTTGGCTTTTGGATCTTTAATGACTTGCTCAACTTTTGGCTGTTATATCACCAGAGTTTCGCTGTTAGGAATTTGTATAGTAAAACTTTATTTTTGGCAGTGTAATCATGGGAGGTGTCCCTGGCAATTATGTTGTTTTGAGGTTTGCCAAATCCTGGTTGGACAAGTTAATAATTGTCAGAATAATCAGTGAATTCCAAGAATTCCCAACATCCTCCATCATCTAAAGCTGCGTACACACTTCCAATTTTTATCGTTGAAAATGAACGACGAACGAACGACGAACGTAACCAACGATGCCGACGAACGAGGAAAGTCGTTGGAAACGAACGACCGGACCGGCGGATCGGATTGGACGACAATCGTTGACCATCGTTCGTGTGTACGATCGTTCGTTGATCGTCCATGGTCTGAGCATGCGTAATGAACGAACGTTCGTTCACTTCCTGTCGTGCACATAGTTCCTCTATCGCTCAAACGATCGTATCTATTGTGTGTACAATATCTACGAACGATCGTGTCGTTATCTCTATGTGCAGGATCGGTGCTATACGATCGTTCGTAGATATCGTGCAGGATCGTTCGTCGTTCGTTTTCCAACGATAATAATTGGAAGTGTGTACGTAGCTTAAGTAGGACAAATGATGAGTCAACTTCTGATCTTGGTGATAAGGTGATTCCCTAAAGCCCAACTTCAGCCAAAGCTAGTTTTTGTAGGTGGTGGGAGAGGGTTAAATTCTTACATCTGTATCTGTCTGAGGTTTCTTACTTCCTGTTTAGAGGATGGTGTGGGACAGAAAAATTAGAACAATTCTTCCTAGCTGTTCACAAGGCAATAACACTGGGCAGATGTTACATTTCCTTCCTGCTCTGGTGCTGCAGTCATTAAGCCAAAGATTGGTTTAATAAAAGAATAAAAGGACAAGATCTGACCTTGCAATAATTACTTTAATTTCAGATAATTCCCTGCAGTACCATTTTCTGCCACTAAAAGTCCTCAATCTGAAGGGCATCAGCATTCACCCACTTCCACTTCCCATTGTTTCTGGCAGGGAACACATGGACTCAGGGGACACAATGACTGCATTTTTACAGCTTGAGCTTTCAGGTAGTTCAATTGAGATGATCTGGGCTCACACTGGACTTCTGATAGGAGGTCAGCCGGGTATATATGGAGATGAGAATTAAAGCTGATTTGTAAGAAGGATTTGTTTTTTGGGATTTAAATTATCCCATGATTATAGGAGCTCCACGATGGATTCAGTATTATAGGGCTCAAAGTGCTGCATGCTGCCTGACATATCGGGGGAATATTGTCCATAAAGACAATTCATTGTGCGTACACACCATTCTAATCATGGTGAGTAAATGGCACAGCTTACTGAGGCTGCTCACTCTGTACATCTTATGTACACTCTGTACACTTTTATGTTTGTGTAAACCCCAGGTTTGTCACACACTCAACCACGCATGCAAAGCAGTTTGCACACTTTGAGTTTATGTTGCAGATTTGGTGGGGTTGCAGCACAGTTTCTGGCTATAAAATTGTTTTTTCATACTCTGAAGGAAGGACAGCATTACCATATCATGCAACTTGCAGTTCCTGGGTTCCCAGTGCTAGGTTGCTCTGCTTCTAGGGAGTGGCTAACTGTGTGGTGTTAGGCCATGCATCTATAAAAGTTCGTAAAAACTCCCAAATGCAATTTATCATAAACTTTGGTTCAGCTTCAGCCAACACCGAACATTAACCTGCATACTGCCCAACCTATTTCAAGCCAAACAGAAGCCGAAAAGTGACAGCAATGCTCAGGTTGGTCTTCCAACATTTTACTCCGAGCGGTTCAGTGTTCTTTTTCTCATAGTCAGTGGGATTTTTATATTAATAAAGATTTTCCTATCCACCCACTGCTTTGGATCATGTTGGAATCCCTCTTTATTTATAAAGCCAAAGTAAAATAGAAGTATATTATACAAATAAAATATGAAATAAAAGTAGAAAAATATTGTAAAGTAAAAAAAAATTATTAGTAGAAATGTATTAAAAAAATAGTTTGAAAAGAAACACAACAAATCAGATGTATTTCATTTGTATGACCCTGTATGATAGTTTATTTGTTGGGGTGTTGGTAGATTATGAAGGCCTTGGTGTTATAATAATGAATAATGCTCAGATTATGAATGGTGAAGTGTTAATATAAACCTACGAGCAATTAATGTTTGGCTTTCCATCCTGCACATTGTTACATTCATTAATTGGATCAATAATTCGCTGACATCGCTGAGTTTCTAAAATTGTTCGGCTAATTGCTAATTTAGATGTTTACCTTGTTGATTAATTAAAAGTTACATTTGGAGAGAATCCCAGGAGTGTGACATCATTCTTTGATTTCACAAGACCCAAATAATTAGGTTAATGAAACAGATTATTGTTTGAGACTCCCCAGGGCACAGCCCTCTGATGGTTTCTATTCATTTCCAAATAATGAAACAATAACAACTGCAAGTGTTAACCTGTTCACAGCATCTGAAAATAATTGTAATAATATAATCCCACATACTACATATATTTTAATAGTAACCCACAATATTAAATAGTAAAAAAAAGGGGTCACTTCTGCAGAATAACCCAATATGGGACTGTAGTAATTTGGGGTCAATCTAATAAATAAATTTATATAACACAAAACAATAAATTAAACACCATACAGCTCCAGTACTGGGCCCCTAGGATTTGTCTCCTGTAGTAGTTGCCCGGTCACCAGGCTCTGATCATCCTCTGGACATGTCCTCAGTCTCCAGCTGTCTCGGGTAGTAGGCAAAAAGTTCTTGACCTACCTCAGTAAAACTCCCCTAGTCTCTGTTTCCTGTAGTAACACCACAGGCTCTGATTATCTTCTCACACTTTCTGTCATTTATAGCGGGTCCCTGGTCTCTGATTGTCCCCATTACTTAATCTTCTGTTTCTAGCTGTCCCTGGCCTCTGAGCCTCCAGTATGAGGCCCATGTCTCTAGCTGTCTTCAGTAGTAGGCCCCTGGTCTCTGAGTCCAGTACTAGGCTTCCAGTATGTGTCTGGTTTCTGTTTCAGGGCCCTGGTCTCTGTTACCAAGTCCCTAGTCTCTGACTGTCTCCTATAGTAAAACCCCAGGCTCTGGAAATTTTCTGTCCTCAAACTATGGCTGGTTCTAGTAGTTGGTGCCTGGTCTCTGAGCATCTCCAGAATGGGGTCCCAGTCCTCCGCTATTTCCTGTAGTAGGTCCATGGTCTCTGAGTATGTACAGTGCTAGGCATCCAGTCTGTGACAGTCGCCTTTGGTAGGTCTCCTCTTGTAGGACTAGGCCTAATACTAAATCTGGTCTCTGTTCAACATTAGTACTAGGCCCCCTAACTGTAACTCCCTCCATTAGTTGCTCACTGGTCACTGAGCTACTCCAGTATAATGCCCCCAGGTCCATGGTCTCTGATTGTCTCAAGTACTGTCTCCTATATTAGGAATCTAGGCTCTAACTATGTTCTGAACATAACCCCAGTCAGTTCCTCACTCTGGTTGTCTCTTGTATTAGGTACCTGGTCACTGTGCAACTCTCATACTAGCCTGCAGTCTCTCACTGTCTTAATTGATTGGTCAATGGTTACTGAGCATCTCCAGTACTAGTACCCAGTCTCTCACTGTCTCAGGTAGTTGGTCCCCAGTTTCTGAATGACCCCAGTAAGAGGCCCTTAGTCTCTGGTTGTCTCTTGTAGTAGGTTCCTAATCTCTACGTATGTTCAGTTCTATCCCCTGGTCTCTTACTGTTTCCTGTAGCAGGTCCCTGGTCACTGCTTCTGTCCAGTAAGAAGTCCCGAGTCTCTGGCTGTCTCCTTGTAGTTGGTCCCTGGTGCCTGAACTAGGCCTTCACTCCCTGAATCTGTCCTGTCAGTGGACTACGAGTCACCCCAGGTGAGGTCCCAGTCTCTCTATCTCCTGTAGTAGGTTCCTGGTTTCTGAATATGTGCAGGCTTGGGCCCCTAGTCAGTGACTGTTTCCTATAGCAAATCCCTAGTCTCTGGTTGTCTCTAGTACTAGTTCCTTAGTCTCTGACTGTCTCTTGTAGTAAGACTCCTAACTCTGACCATCATCTGCATATATACCCGGTCTCCTGTTACAGTTTCCTTGCCTCTAATTGTCTGAAGTACTATATCCCTAGTCTCTGATTGTCTGAAATAATATATCCCCAGTCTCTGATTGTCTCCTGTAGTAGCCCGTGGTCTGTAAGTGTGTCCTCTGTTAGGCCTCCAGTTTCTGACTCCTACATATTGTAGTAGGTCCCTCAATTCCGATTGAATCCAGTAGATGTTAGACCCTTGCCTTTTTATAAACACATTCTCAGTTTCTGACTATTTCCTGTAGTACGTCCCTTATCCCTGGTTGTCTCAGTGATAAGTCCATGGTTTGTAACTGTCTATTGTGTTTGAAATGACTTGAGTACTAGGCTTCCAGTCTTTGACAGTAAATTAAATGTTTACTGTATTAGGGCCCTAGTTTCTAGTTGGTAGCTGATCCCTGAGCAACTTCAGTCTCCAGTAGTAAGATGCCTGGCCCTGACTATCTTCTAAACATGTTCTCAGTTTCTGATTTGTCTCCTGTAGGCACTACCTGGTCACTGGGAAACTCTACTACTAGGCTCCATCCTCTGATTGTCTCCTGTAATAAATCTGGAGGCTCTGATCTTCTTCTGAACATGTCTTTAGTCTCTATGAAAGAACTAAATATCACTGTTCCTCCTCCTGTCAAAACCTCTCTTTTTAAACTTCCCTTATAAGAGTTTTCAGGGTTTACAGGGTTGCTAAAATCTTTGACCTTCTGCTGATCATCAAAATCATTGACAGTCTATCGTAAAACCTTGTTGCAATCTTTCTAATGCTCTGACTGTATTTAGCAGTACTAATGATCAAATATCCACTTAAAAGTATCAGGGCATCTAGGTTAAGGTCTAAAGTAACTGGCCAAAAAGAAGATAGGCTCTTGATAGCCCTTGGCTTTTTAGCTGGATTAGACACAGCTCTCAGTGTTTGAGCAAAGTGTCTTCAGACTACTGCCAAGCTCCTATAGCTCTGCTGTTCATTTCCTATTCACCTGTTGCCTGATTGTGCGTTTCCCAGTCCAGCTCCTGAGCTAACCCCTGTTATCCAGTCCGCCCTTCTGTGCTCTTCCAGTGTTTCATGTGTCTCCTGCATTCCTTTTGTCTTCGGTGACCCCTGTGTTATCTGTGCCTCTGGTGTCTTCCAGTCTTTCCCATATGTCTCTCACATTATTCTGTCCATCCTGGTGTGCACCAGGCTGTTTCTCAGATTCTGCGCCTTGGTCCTTCTTCGGGCTCATACGACCATTGAGCAAGCCTTATTGCCCCTACTGGTTGTGTCTCCCCAAATGTGACAAGCTATTTCCTGTAACAGTGTGACAGCACTGCCTTTTATTGTTTACATGCAGACGCAGTGTTGTCACCCCCAGTTGTAGTGAATGTGCTACTTGAAGTTCTCAGGTGTTTACACTTGTATTTCATACAGATTGAACCATGATGTATTGTGGCAGATAACATTTATGATTGTGTGTGTTTTTACCTGTTTTATACAGGTCTTTGGTAACCTCTAGGTCAGCATTTCTTATTGTTAAAAAATACCCAAGGTTGGTTCTCCCATATGGTGGGGAAAAGTAAAACCCTACAGAGGTACTTTGTGTTGTGTGGCTTTCACATATGTTAAATGTATGCTACACAAATGTTCATATCAAAACTAGAATAAGGTTTTCATGAAGTCACTTTTGCTGTCTGACAGGGCTAGGGATTCATTCAGCAGAGTGACAAGTCAAACCTGAAGAACATTACATAAAAAAACAGGAGTTGGAACAGAAGTTAGATTTATCTTTAAGTTCCTGGTGAATGATGTGTGCTTGGCTGTAGAAAGAGGAATCTGTCTATGACAATGTACTCAGAATTAAGGAAGTAACTCCTTACACAATGCAGCTTATTATTAATAAATGAGGACAAGCTGTGCACATATTTTGTATAACCATTAGTACAAGGACACCAAGACGGAGCAGACTTGCAAACTCCCTTCAGGTCCTGCCACCTACATAAAACTTTTGCATGGTTTCACTGTCCTTGGGCTGGATTTGTATCTACCTAGCACTACCTAAAGGTCAGCTTTTATTGAAGACCCCATGACTTCATGACCACAGTTCCAAGCTTTGAGAGTCCATGAGTAGGGATGAGTGAGTGACATTTGTAAGTTCGATCTTGTAGTGAATCAGGCCTTTCTTGGTTACCGAACATTTAAGCTAGAACAGCCTTGTGATTCAGCATGAGGTTGTGTTTTTGCCAAACGGAGGAGGGAAAAAGCAGGGGGCTGTAACATTCACTATTTCCAGCTAGAATCGCAGTTGGGATCGATTCATTTGATCCCAGGATGCACAGCAAGGCCCAGCAGCCCAAGCAGGAGAGATCTGATCACAGGCATATATACATGGAAAGAGAGAGGGGTTAGTCACTCCATCTTGTGTTCTGTGTGAGGGATAGAAGCAGGGAGAGACGTGGATTGTGACAGGGACAGGTTAGGAGCGTTCTCTATATCTAGATTTATATATATATATATATATATATATATATATATACACATATAGCAGTTTTTTAAGCTACCTGTTCCTATGTACCAAAGAAGCCAGTTTGCTACAGAAAAAATTCTGTCCTTCTTTACTTCTTGTTTGCTATTTATCAAGAAAAGACCATTTGTTAAAAAAAAGACCTAGTATACAAAAAAATACAGATATTTCAGTGTTTGATACCTCTTGCTATTAACCAAAGAAGCCAAATTGGTACAGAAAAAATTCTGTCCTACTATTAAAAAAATACAGAGATTTCAGTGTTTGATACCTGTTCCCAGGTATGTAGACCCAGGGGAAGGCGTGGCATTGGGCGACAGGGCGACTGGGCAAACTGTTGGAGCACCAGTACCCTGGTAGATGTATTGAGAGGGCCGAATACAATCTTACAACCACGTCATGTGGAGAGTATTGTGGACTGGGTCTCAGGACCTCAAGTGCAGCAGCCTCTTTATCTGCAGCAGTAGCAACCAGCACAGCCCTGACAGGACAAACACAGAAGTTAGCGCGGCTAATGTGCCTGTACCTCCGATGACTCTCCTATGTTGTTTGACAGATAGCCTGAGGATCTGTCAGTGCGAATTTCAGAGCAGGAGGCAGACTTTGAGACCCCTGGAGAGTGTGGTCAGGATTTGCTGGGCAAGGGTTCTGCATCAGTCGCTGCATTTGGAGAGGTTGGCTTAGATGAAAATGAGGATGATGAGGACCGTGATGTCACCTGGGAACCGCCGGTGCCTGTAAGGGCTATCAGCAGTTCTGAAACAGACATAGAGGAAAGGCAACAGTAGCAGCAAAAGACTGGGGTTGGAAGGGGCCGCTAATCTATCTCATAAGAAGAGACAGGAGTGGGCACAAGCAGGGGAACAGTTAGAGATGATGTGACCGTGTGGGAGGTGGAGCAGACTCAGGGCACCCAGCAGACGCAGAGGCAGGCAAAGAAAAAGAGCAGAAGATTGGTTGCACAAACCTCTCTAATGTGGTCCTTTTTCATGCTGAAAGACGATGACGGGTGCATAGCAATCTGCATCCTGTGCCACAGGCACATCTGCAGGGGACAGGCCGGATCACATTTGGGTACAACATTCCTGCTTTCCCACATGCACAAGAACCGCAAACCAAAGTGGGAGCAGTACTTGCGTTCTATTGAAGGAGGTGCAACCACATCATCTTCTCTTCTTCCACCTACATTGACTCTTTCTCCACCTCCAACTGTCATTGCTACTACGTCCAAGGAGGTTGGTGCTAGCCAGACTTCCAGGGGTGAAGAAGTATCAGCTACTGCCCGCAGGTTTCGTGGCATCAGATGACGTTTGTCATCGCAAAATGGGTACTCCAGTGACCCCTTCAACTCTCCTAGCTCCCAGTTCCTTCAGCCCACTCTACCGGAGTATTGCACAAGGCATCAGGCTTTTGGCCTAACCGACAAAAGAGTCATCAAACTAAATTAACATCTAGCCAAACTGTTGGCCTTGCAGCTACTGCCGTACAGCATTGTGGACTCTGCTCCCTTCCATGACCTGATGGCATGTGCCGAGCATCCGTGGAATATACCAAGTAGGCATTACTTCTCCTGCACAGCTGTACCCAGTTTACATGGACATGTAATGGAAAACCTCTCCCGGGCATTGACATTCTCTGTGTCTAGCCAAATCCACGTCACCATGGACAGCTGGACAACCAAGCACGGATTGGGACGCTTCCTGTCCTTCACCACTCACTGGGTGGCCTTGCATAGCTCAGTGGGCGGTAGTCTGCAAGAGGCATTACCGCACCTGGTACCCCCACCGAGGGGTGTGGTGGGAAAGCATAGGCCACCCCAGTCCAATCCCTCCTCCTCCTGCATTCCTTATACCATCAACGCCTCTCTTTTCAACACTCTTCCTGAAAGGCCAGCGTCAGTGGGCACTGTGGTTAAGTGGGCACGCCACTATGGCTCTTTCAAGCACATGCGTTGCTAGGCAGTGCTCAAACTGGTATCCTTGGGGGAGCTCATGACAGGCAACCTTGTGGCCGCCCTGTGCATGGGCCACATAAGACTTGCGCACTGCTTTGCGCACGTACTGAACGTGGTACCCAGGACTGCACGACTTACTGAGACAGGCTTGCTCCATCTGCAGCCATGTATGCCGATCCCCTACTGCCGCCGCGCTTAGCAAGATTCAGTGCCAACAGAAGCTGCCACCGCATAGACTGATTTGTGACACTGTGACTGGATGGAACTCCACCCTGCATGTGCTCCAGCGTCTGTGTGAGCAAAATCTATCCATCCGCCATTACTTGGTCAGAGTGGTGCATTGCAGTGGGCAGTGGGGCCCTTGGTACAGTCACACAACTGAGCTATTTTACCGGTGACCAGTGGTTGCAAATGAAGATGCTGTGCAAGGTACTGGCCCCCTTTGATCAGGCCAGAAATGTTATGAGTGGGGAGCGGTCAGGCTGGAACAATGTCATACCCATCATCTTTTTGCTTGATAATACTTAACATCTAGCCAAACTGTTGGCCTTGCAGCTACTGCCGTACAGCATTGTGGACTCTGCTCCCTTCCATGACCTGATGGCATGTGCCGAGCATCAGTGGAATATACCAAGTAGGCATTACTTCACCGCTCACTGAGTGGCCTTGCATAGCTCAGTGGGCGGTAGTCTGCAAGAGGCATTGCCGCACCTGGTACCCCCACCGAGGGGTGTGGTAGGAAAGCATGGGCCACCCCAGTCCAATCCCTCCTCCTCCTGCATTCCTTCTACCATCAACGCCTCTCTTTTCAACACTCTTCCTGAAAGGCCAGCATCAGTGGGCACTGTGGTTAAGTGGGCACGCCACTATGGCTCATTCAAGCACATGCGTTACTAGGCAGTGCTCAAACTGGTATCCTTGGTGGAGCTCATGACAGGCAACCTTGTGGCGGCCCTATGCATTGGCCACATAAGACTTGCACACTGCTTTGCGCACGTACTGAACGTGGTACCCAGGACTGCATGACTTACTGAGACAGGCTTGCTCCATCTGCAGCCATGTATGTCGATCCCTACTGCCGCAGCGCTTAGCAAGATTCAGTGCCAACAGAAGCTGCCACCGCATAGACTGATTTGTGACACTGTGACTGGTTGGAACTCCACCCTGCATGTGCTCCAGCGTCTGTGTGAGCAAAATCTATCCATCCGCCATTACTTGGTCAGAGTGGTGCATGGAGGCAGTGGGGCCCTTGGTACAGTCACACAACTGAGCTATTTTACCTGTGACCAGTGGCTGCAAATGAAAATGCTGTGCAAGGTACTGACACCCTTTGATCAGGCCAGAAATGTTATGAGTGGGGAGCGGTCAGGCTGGAACAATGTCATACCCATCATCTTTTTGCTTGATAATACCCTGTGTGGCCTGATGGGAAGTGGCGATGGGAGAGGAGGGGAAGAAATGGGGGAGGAGGATGAGGGTGACATTACACTCCATACCGCACAGCCAGCATCAGGAGGAGCAAGAAGGGACACTGGTCAGCATCAGGAGTTCCAAGAGGAGGAGGAAGATGATTATGATGATGAGGGAGACCATGTTGGGGCTGCTGGGCAGGACCCGTTTAACCCACATTTCTGCTCTAATGCCCCAGGCATTGTGCCGGCGATGGAACAACAGGAACTGCTGCAGCTTGAAGAGGAGGAGGTGGGTGATGAGGAGGAAGATGTTTTGGCTCCTACTGAGGGACAGGAGGAGGATGAGCCCAGGGAACCCCTCTTTCATATTTGTGTCCACATGTTGCGATGCCTACGGAGGGACTCCCTCATTTGCAGCATTAAAAACCGGGATGATTACTGACTGTCCACCCTTCTGGGTCACCGCTACAAAAACAAAATGTCTTAGTTTCTACCCAACCCGGTGCAAGAGAAAGAAAAAGTGACCGGTCTGAACAGAATACAATGCGACCGGCTGTGTGAAGAGTTCCACGCACCACATTCAACACAGGGAGCTCAGGCAGACACTGCCTCCACTGTATCCTCCTGTAGCAGCGGCAGCAGCAGCAGTAGTGGCAGCAGGCCGCACACATCCAAAAGGCAGACCAAGGCAGGGGGGATTTTCAGGATGCCTGGAGAAACCTGATGCACCTCAAACAAGTGAAGTGCAGGGGAATGACCATAGAGAACGGATGAAGGGCATGGTGCATGGTTGGTTTTTTTCTGGCTGTTGGTGGTGGTGGTGGTGTTGACGACAGCAGTTATGAGGAGGATGCCTTTCCTGACAGTAGTGACGCCATTAATTTTTGGGTCAACAGACTTGGGTCAAAAATCTGCTCGCAGTTAGCACAGTATGCCATCAAGCTTCTTTCGTGCTCGGCATCCAGTGTGAAAGAATCTTCAGGGCCATTGGTGGAGTGGTCATAGACAACCAATCACAACTGACCAGGGGAAATGTCCATCACTGTCACAGATCTCTGCAGGTCCAGGGGATCAGTGCTGCCTTCTTGCTCACCTTCCTTGCAGCCCCCTGCTGCCAGCACCATCTCAGCCTGTGGCTCCAGCACTCTGCATACTTCCTGTTTCAAGACAGGTGGTTCTCTGTCAGTTGCTCCCTTACCTCAGAGAACCAGGGTATTCCACAGACAAAACTCCCTCTGCTGGCAAACATCTGAAAAATACCTGAGATTATCTCAGCAACAGCACTCCCTCTGCTGGTAGGATTGATGTCGGCGACTCACTTGATCCACGTCCATCACCTGACATTCCCTTCTTAACGAAGTGACCTGGCAACAGGAAGTTGCCTGAACAAGGAGTTACTTTGGCTCTGCTTCCAGGTTCCTGTTGTTCGCTTCTCCTGTTCCACATTCCTTGTGTACCGACCTCTGCTTGTTTCCTGACAACTGCTGTTTGCTGCCTGACCTGATATTTGGCTCACTTGACTACTAATTTGGGTTTCCCTCTGGCACTACATTTGCTTGTTAGCAGTCACCTGCCTCTGGCGTGCATGCAATACCCTCACCTCTAGAGACTCTGGTGACCAGGCAGCTGCCTAGACTCTGCGCCCTGTGCACGTATCTACCCACTGAGCTGGTGACACAGAAGGTCTACTATCCTGCCTTGCAGCTACCTTGACAATTGCCTTGAAAATGAACGACAGGTGAGTTGCTAACAACTATCAAATCTCCACTACAGATATCACTGATTAACTGACAAAAGAACTCACTGGCCAACCTATATGCCTCTGTGAACCCTCACTGCTCCTGTGCTGAGTCTGTGGCTGCCTATCACCAACACCCTGTCAGCTGAGCCTGCCTTGGTTGAATTTTTCCGCTAGTTATCGCAACTTCCAGGGATGGCATTCATTGCCAATGTCATTCCTGCCATTGTGCCAGCTAGCAATTTACTTTACATTTCTGCTGCTTCCAGGAGGCCAACAAACTGCAGATAAAACCCCCAGTACTGCCACACTGATAGGTACCATTGCCTTTGCCTAATTTTTTATCTAAGTATTGTAAGATTGAGGGTTGGCTTTCATGTAATCCACTTCATGATTCAAACTAGCAATATCGTCCACCTTCCTACCGCTTCCAGCCCCACAGACCACAGCAACAGTGCTGGCACACAAAACATCTTGGTCTGGCCATTCTACGTTTAATCACAAATTTCAGATAATTGTATTACACACTTCTGGGTGACATTGACAATGCACTACACCCAGCTCTAGATGCCAGTTACCAATGCGGTCTCCGTTCCGTCTCAGAGCCCACCTCCTCCTCCTGTTGTTGCTGCTGCCACCTGTCAGTTTTCCATTCACTAAAATTGTATCACACACTTCTGGGTGGCATTGGCGATGAACTAAACCCAGCTCTTCATGACTCTTACCAATGCGATCTCCCCAGCGATAGCTGACCAGGGGCCACACACTGCTACTGCTCTCGCTGACCCACGCTCTGTCTCTGGTCCTCCATCCTTTTGCCTAATGTCACCACGCTACTTGTCCACAACTTTATGGGTATTATTCTTAACACATGTCATCCATGTCATGATGCCAGCTAGCAATTATTATTATTATTATTAGTAAACAGGATTTATATAGGGTAAAAAATTATGCAGATATATAAATTAAATAAAGGTGCGTACATTAAATAGCAATGCATTCTTTTGTTGTTTTGACAGCAAAAACTGTTGTTAGTGGGTTGAGTTCACGCTTTCTTAATGTCCTAATGTTAATGCTGCAAAAATCCTATTTGCCTGCTGTCACTTTATCTGCCATTTTCTGGAAAACCACAAGTCTAAATTTCGCAGACCCATCAGAAGTTCGAGGAAATTTTTGCGAGACTGTCAGAGGCTTTTTCGCTCATCTCTATCCATGAGAATAGTAAACAAGTTGTGGTGGTGGCGGTGGGCGTAAAGGGAGTTATATTTGGACCAAAGGTTTTATTATCACCTTTACAGTCACTGTGGCCAAGGTGTCTACATTCAAAATATTACTACTTCACTCCAGTATGAGGCCAAGTCTTTAACCGTCTCATTTCGTAGTTGGTCTAGTAAGTGTTAGTAGGCATTAAGAGTCCAACGTGTTTTATGAAACAGGGTCCGCTTTATTAGGAACAAATAACTTATAATCACAGAATGATTTTCAATTTTACATAATTATAATTCATGTCATCAATCAGATATATATATCATACAATTACTCACATCTATTTTTCTTTAGTAGCTCCCTGGTTTAGGCACCCCGACCAACAGATCCTTTCTTGGAATGTTAAAGTATGCAAACCAATACCACAGCAAAGACAGGGAGGAGGCTTTTGCAATAAGAATATTAACATAATTCACATCAACTAGCAGTCCCTACCTCTATAATTTTTATTATTTATATAATTATTATTTTATATTATTAAATCTCCAACATCACAGCTATGTTCTTAGTACCATGCATATTTGTCTCCATAATATTTACTATATATATGTTTCATTCCTTGTGCAAAAAGTGATACTTATGGCTAAATCATATTTCTGTTCAAAAGTGTATCCCCTTTTGTTTTATTAACTTCCCTACAGTGCAAATCAAAATTGTCTGAATTACAGTGCAATGTGACACCAAGAAACCAAAAAAAAAACCTTTCTTTTATACTCACATAAGTCTGACAAACATTTGCTTATTATTGCTTTCAAAGAAATATATAAAAAAGAGTAACTTAGTTAATTACATTGCATATGTCTCTGTGCATATTACCATATATCAAACCTCCATATCATCTCATTTTCAAATGCCATCAAGTCTTCCATGTGAGTTGTTTTAAAAGACATGCTTCTAGCTAAATCTTCTACTTATAATAAAATTATCAATCTTCCATTCATTATAAAATCTCTGATTAATGCTTTACAACTGTCAAAAATATTCAATACCTTGCTTTAAAGGAATACGGTCCAGTGTCTCCTACATCCCAGGTTTAATCCTCTTGCAGCATATTCACCGACGCTTCCTACCCTTTCCTCTGCCCTCTGATTAATGGTGCTTGGATAGAAGATGACCTCCCTCGTGGTGTAAGGGCCACCTCTACTACTGGGAGCTCATTCTCTGCTTCACAATGCACCCACATGGATACATAAACAAGACTCCACATGGATTAAGCAATGATGCCAACGTCTCTTTTTCCAACTCGTCTCCTCAGAAAAAGCGACGGTTGCTCCTTCCAAAAGGGTAGGTCATCCACCCAATGGTATACAGATCAAGAGAACGGAGGGCTTAATTTATGAGTCTGCTCAATACATACCCCCTGCAAGCGTGGCACTATTCTCAGAGATTCATTATTTACTATATACAAAATTCGGATGCATACCCACATGTTTACTTATATGAGGGTCTGATTTTAGAATAGGCCAAAATCGTTTACAGATCTTTAATATTTCTTTAAAATTTCGCAGACCCATTGGAAGTTCAAGTAAATTTTCGAAAAACTGTCAGAGGCTTCTCACTTATCTCTATCCATGAGAATAGTAAAATGTGGTGGTGGCAGTGGGGGTAAAGGGATTCATATTTGGACCAAAGGTTTTATATCACTTATACAGTACTGTAGCCAATGTGTCTACATGCAAAATACTACTACTTCACTCCAGCATGAGGCCCATGTCTCTAGCTGTTTTCAGTAGTAGGTCCTTGGTCTCTGAGTCCAGTAATAGGCTTCCGGTCTGGGTCAGTTTTCTGTTTCATGAGACAGTCTCTGGTGACTGTCTCATGTAGTCAGATCCCAGGCTCTGAAAATTTTCTGAACATGTCCTCAAACTATGGCTGGTTCTAGTAGGTGGTGCCTGGTTTCTGAGCATCTCCAGAATGGGGTCCCAGTCCTCCGCCATTTCCTGTAGTATGTCCATGGTCTCTGAGTTTGTATAGTGCTAAGTATCCAGTCTGTTACTGTCACCTTTGGTAGGTCTCCTCTAGTAGGACTAGGCCTAGTACTAAGTCTGGTCTCTGTGCAACCTCATACACTGAGCTACTCCAGTTTAATGTCCCCAGTCTTTGACTATCAGTTAAAGCAGGTCCATGGTCTCTGATTGTCTCAAGGTGTGTCTCCTGTAGTAAGAATCTAGGCTCTAACTATGTTCTGAACGTAGCCACAGTCAGTTCCTCACTCTGGCTGTCTCTTGTATTAGGTACCTGGTCACTGTGCAACTCTCATACTAGGCTGCAGCCTCTTACTGTCTTTATTGACTGGTCAATGGTTACTGAGCATCTCCAGTACTAGTACCCAGTCTCTCACTGTCTCAGGTAGTTGATCCCTAGTTTCTGAATGAACCCAGTAAAAGGCCCTTAGTCCCTGGTTGTCTCTTGTAGTAGGTTCCTGATCTCTAAATATGTTCAGTACTCTCCCCTCGGTATCTTACTGTTTCCTGTAGCAGGTCCCTGGTCACTGCTTCTCTCCAGTAAGAAGTCCCGAGTCTCTGGCTCTCTCTCTGTCTCTTTGTAATTGATCCCTGGTCTTTGAATTAGGGCTCCACTCCCTGAATCTCTCCTGTCACCCCAGTATGAAGTCCCAGTCTAGGTCCCTGTTTTCTGAATATGTCCAATCTTGGGCCCCTAGTCAGTGACTGTTTCCTATAGCAAATCCCTAGTCTCTGGTTGTCTCTAGTACTAGTTCTTTAGTCTGCTGCTCTTTGTATTTTGTTGTTACCCTGTGCTCGTTGTTACTAGGCCTCAGGGAGACACTGGTTCATTCATCTGGGAAGGAACCAGTAGTCACTGTCACTACTCCTAGGGCATTTCAGGGCTCCTAGGGTCTAGGTTCCCGTGTATGAATCCTCCCACCTTCAGGGTCTATTCACACTGACAGGAGTGACCATTTCCCTCTCCCTAGCTTGGAGGTCTAGTTCCTTGTCATTATCTTCCTTTTTTCTTTCTGGTGTTCCTCCCCTCCCCCTTACTCTGTGTCATTGTCAACCGCCCAAAACTGCCATTTTGTTTATGTCAGTGCGACGATGGATGCTATCTCTGCACTGGTCGGACAACTGCAGGGGCTCTCTTTGGAGGTAGCTGACCTCCGCACGACCGTCTCACAGATCCAGTGACCACAGGCGGCTGGTTTTGGCTGCTGGTACCAGTCCTGCCCTGAACCTAAGGTGGCTCTCTTGGACAGATTTCCTGGGGGAGGTGACAATTTTATTCGGTTCGGAGGGTCGTGCAAAATATATTTTAACTACGTCCTCACCCTTCTGGGGACGAGAGTCAAAGAGTGGGTATAATCATTTCTTTGCTTAAAAGTGACGCTCAGTCTTGGGCTTTTTCATTGCCGACTAGATCTCAGTCCCTCCAGCCAGTAGACAATTTTTTCAGAGCTCTAGGCCTTATCTATGATGACCCAGATCAGATCTCCCTGGCCGAGACCAAGTTACTGGGCCTACGGCAGGAGTAGCGTTCTGCGGAGACTTATTGCTCTGAATTTAGGAGATGGGCTACAGATACAGAATGGAACGATCCAGCTCTTCGTAGTCAATTCTGTCAAGGGTTTTCCGAGAACCTGAAGAAAGCATTGGCGTTTCATGAACATCCTGAGTCGTTAGAAGCGGCTATGTCCCTTTCTGTACATATTGATAGATGCCTGAGGGAGAGATCTAAGGTTCCTCAAGCTCTGGACTACTATCTTATAAGATGGCATTCTCCTCTGACACTTTGGGTGGAGAGACGCTTGAGTTTGTTAGCAATGCGGGTCACGCCAGCACCGCTGCTCCTAATTGCAGGTACGGGCGCCTGGTCCTATCTTTCAGGTAGAGTAACCCCAGTACATATGTTCCATGCCAGAGTTTCCTTCCTGCTGGAGACTTGCTCTGGTGTTTGAGCTGGCGTGGGTGTGTCTCTCTTCATCTATGAGGCAACACATACACGCCCTCTGTTTCTACAGCCTATGGCTGGAGCCCTGCTAGTATTTAAAGGCACTTCCTACTACAGGAAGTTGCCTAAGCAATCTCAAGGTTTTAGCTTGTCTAAACTCCTAGTGCAAAGGTGCTTCCTCTGTTTGCTTTGCTGTGTACCGGACCTTGTATATTTACCCTTGGACTTTGCCTGGTTGCCGCCTGACCCTGACCTCGGATTACGTTTATGGACTTTTGCCTGATTCCCACCTGACCCTGACCTCGGATCTTGTTTTGGACTTGTCTGATTGCTATCGCCCTCTTGGCCACGCAAGCCCTCTGGTGCTTGCAACGAGTACCCTGACCCCTCTGGTCAGCTGCCAGTGACCTGGGGGTCACTCTGGAGTGGCACCTGGCAGCTACCCTGCGGCCCAAGCCTATCCTCACTGTCAGAGGCTCTAGTGAAGACCAGGTAGCGGCTTAGTTACGCCCATCTGCCAACCCAGCACCATCAAGCTTCTCTGCTCCAACTAATTCAGTTCCTACCCCGCCTCCTTCGTACGTACTAGGTTCTGGACCGCATCTTGCAGCTCCTCCAAGTTTCAATAGTGACCCTAAGCAGTGCTGGAGGTTCATAAATCAATGTTCATCATTCTTCTTCATTTTGCCCCACCAATTTGCCTCTGACTGAGCCAAAGTAGCTTTTCTGATGTTCCCCAAAGGGGGAGGTGCTGGCCTGGATCAATCCCCTTTGGGAAAGGAATGACCCAGTTATAATGCATCTACAAGCTTTCCTAGAGACCTTTTGCAAGGTGTTCGATGAGCCCGGTCAAGCGGTTGCGTCAAGGAAACCAATCCGTGGGCCGGTAAGCAGTCCAGTTCTGTACTTTAGCCTCGGAACTCGGCTGGAATAATGAGACATTTGTGGCCACTTTTTGTGAGGGGCTCTGTGGGAAAAATAAAGATGAATTGGCCGGTCAAGACGTTCCCTCTTCCCTGGATGACCTCATCTCCCTGGCTACTCGAATTGATTTACTGTTCCAGGAACGTGCCAGAGAAGTGGCATGTGAAGTGGGTCCTTGTCATCTGGCATTTTCACCTCTGCAAGCTTCCAACCCTCCCCCTCCCATGTTGTCGGCAGTCCCTGAACCCATGCAGGTCGATTGGGTTAGGCTGTCTGAACAGGCAATCACCGCCGTGCTAAAGGACTTTGTTTCTGTTGTGATAGTTCTGATCTCCTTTCTGTCCTGCTAGCTCGGTCAACACAGGTACTACCCAATCTCCAGG
The DNA here is from genome assembly GCF_032062135.1 of Pyxicephalus adspersus. NCBI lineage: Eukaryota > Metazoa > Chordata > Amphibia > Anura > Pyxicephalidae > Pyxicephalus > Pyxicephalus adspersus. The sequence goes on along the minus strand of NC_092864.1, from coordinate 1,104,101 downwards.
GTTTGCCGGCAGTCTATCATGCTTATATGGATGTCTTTGATAAAAAGGAGGCTGAGATGCTACCCCCTCACAGGCCGTATGACTGTTCTTTAGACTAGGTCCCGGGCTCTTCCTCTCCTTGTGTGTGCATCTATTCCCTTTCACCAGCAGGACTCAAGCCATGTCTGAGCATATCAAAGAGAACCTTGAAAGGATTTATCCGCAAATCTTCCTCTCCGGCTGGTGCAGGTTTCTTCTTTGTGAAGAAGAAAGATGGCTCCCTACGTCCTTGCATCGATTACAGGGTGCTTAAGAAGATAACAGTGAAAAATAAGTACCCGCTTCCCCTAATCCCTTAATTGTTTGACCGCTTTAGGGGAGCTAAAGTCTTTTCCAGATTAGACCTACTTGGGGCCTACAATCTGATCAGGATTTGCCATGGAGATGAGTGGAAAACCGCCTTCAATACCCGTGATGGTCACTATAAATACCTGGTAATGCCCTTTGGACTAAGCAACGCCCCTGCAGTATTCCAGGAGTTTGTTAACGACATCTTCAGAGACTTGCTATATTCCTGTGTTGTAGTGTATCTTGATGATATTCTTGTTTTTTCTCCAGAACTGGCTACTTACCGGAAGCAGGTTTGTTTGGTTCTTCAAAGATTAAGGCAAAATCGTCTGTACGCCAAGTTCGAGAAATGTTTGAGAAATCCACTCTTCCATTCCTTGGATACATAATATCCAACACTGCTCTGCAGATGCATCCTGAGAAGCTGTCAGCAATTTTAAAGTGGCCTTGTCCTTCTGGTTTAAAAGCAATCCATCGGTTCCTGGGATTCGCCAACTACTATCACCAGTTCGTGCTGCACTTCTCGCCCTTGACTGCCCCCATCTCCGCTTTGACACGTAATGGGGCAAACCCTAAGAATTGAACAGATGAGGATGAATCGGCCTTCCAAACTTTGAAACAGGCCTTCTCTGCAGCTCCAGTTCACCATCACCCTGATTGGGCACTCGGTGCTTGCACTGAGTAGCCTGACCCCTCTGGTCAGCAGCCACTGACCTGGGGGTCGCTCTGGAGTGGCACCTGGCAGCTACCCTGCAGCCCAAGCCTATCCTCACTATCAGAGGCTCTAGTAAAGACCAGGTTGCGGCTTAGTTAGGCCCCCCTGGAGCATACCCAGTCAGTGGCAGAGTGGGTCCACACCCACCTCCATTACATTTCGAGTGACCAACGTATGCTGTTGGGGAGAGCTACCCCTGGATCTTGAGATAAGAACTTTAGGCTTAAGAAGGGACTCAGCTTTTTCTGTGGAAAACGGGACAACAAGTACATTAGATAAAAATATCTTGGTGTTTGCAATTGATTCCTCTCCACTCAAACAGAAATGTTTGTCACAAATGGTGCAGGACATCCTTTTTAAAAGTGGGTGATTTTCATCAAGAATCCATTTTGTGTTTTGTGTTGGAGGGTCTGCCTGCTCCGTTGGTGCTAGGTTTACCATGGTTAAGCAAACATAATCCTACCATCGATCGGCAAGAGAGAAAGATTCTTGAGTGGAGTGATTATTGCATAGACAAGTCTTACCAGTCTTAACACCTTGCTTTCTGTGGCAACCACTAAGATTGTACCTTTGTTTATTTCTGAGTTTTCTGATGTATTCTCGGAGGGTGGAGACAGGGAGTTACCTCCACACCGGGAGTAGAATTGCCCCATCAACCTTATTCCTGGAGCTAAATTGCCCATGTCTGAGTTGTATAATCTTTCCGAACCCGAAAGGGCGGCCATGCGAGAAAATATCACCGAGAGTTTGGCTAAAGGTCATATTAGACCATCCAAATCTCCAGTACCTGCAGGGTTTTTCTTTGTTAAAAAGAAGGACGGAACTCTTAGGCCATGTTTGGACTTCTGAGAGCTAAATCATATTACTGTCTGTGATCCTTACTCCCTTCCGTTGATCCCAGATTTGTTCAAGAATATTGTTGGTGCCAAGGTGCTCTCTAACTTGGATTTGAGGGGGGGCATATAATCTGGTAGGGATCAAGGAGGGGGACGAATGAAAGACAGCCTTTAATACCCTGGAGGGTCATTTTGAGATTATGGTCATGCCTTTTGGGTTAACCAATGCGCCTGCGGTTTTCAAACATTTCATTAATGACATCTTTCATCATCTGATAGGCAGGTTTGTTGTGGTGTATCTGGATGATTTCCTAATTTATTCTCCAATTCAGGGCTACTAGGGCCTAGGTTCCAGTGTATGAATATTCCAACCTTCAGGGGATATTCATACTGTCAGGAGTCAGGGTTAGGTTAGGGTGTCCGTAGGGGGTGACCGTTTTATTCTGCCTAGCCTTTGAAGGCCTAGTCCCTTGTATTTATTCTTCTGTTTTCACCCCCTCCCCATTATCCGTGACATTTCGTTGTCCATTCCTTCCTCGACCTTGAACTTGCTTATCAATGGACTTTATCGCAGATTTTATCACTTTATCAATATTTGCCTAATTCATCAGGAAAAACTGTGATCCTGGTGGTTGTTGATCGCTTCAGTAAGATGTTGCACTTTATAGCATTACCAGGGCTACCTAATGCTAAAACCCTTACACAAGTGTTTGTCGATAACATCAAGAAGCTACATGGTATTCCCTCTAATATGATGTCTGATAGGGGTACTCAGTTTGTTTCCAGATTCTGGAAGGCATTCTGCACTTGCCTGGGGGTACAATTGTCCTTCTCTTTGGCCTTTCATCCTCAGTCGAGCGGACAAACTGAACGCACTAACCGAATCTGGAGACTTATTTGAGATGTTTTGTCTCATCAGGAATCAGGAGTGGTCTTCATTTTTGTCTTTGGCCGAGTTTGCCATAAATAACTATAGGCAGGAGTCCACCGATACGTTGGCGTTTTTTTGGGGCACATGGGTTCCATCCGCAGTTTGGTACATTTTCTGGTACTGATAATTCTGGTATTCCAGAAGAGGAAAGATTTTCCTCTTCTTTGTCATCTATTTGGCGGAAAATTCTAAATAATTTGAAAAAGATGGCCAACAAGTATAAACGATCGGCTGTGGTCCGGATCTAAGAGTAGGTGATTCAGCGTGGCTGTCCACAAGAAACATTAACTTGAAAGTACCTTCTTGGAAGATGGGTCCAAGGTTTATTGGTTCATATAAGATCTCTGCTATTATTAACCAGGTAGCCTTTCATTTTGAACTTACGTAGGCTTTAAAAATTCATAATGTTTTCAACAAATCTCTGCTAAAAATATATGTCGAACTCATTGAACCATCCTCCTTGCCTCCAGCTCCTGTCATGGTGGACGGTGATCTGGAATTTCAGATCACCAGTATAGTGGACTTTCGAATCCTCCGTAGATCTCTCCATTAACTCGTTCACTGGAGGGGCTACAGGCCAGAGGAGAGAATGTGGATTCCAGCGACCGACGTTAATGCTAGTCGCCTAGTGAATGCTTTCCACAGGGCTAATCCGCATAAAGTCGGCCCTGGGAGTCCAGAGGTCACCTGTAGAAGAGGGGGGGTACTGACATGGTCCCTCCCGTGACTGAGGTTAGAAGACCTGAGAGACTGGGTGCACATGAGGTTATCTGACAGTCTCTTTGCTTTCACTTGTTTCAGTGTTGTTGTTGGTAATGACCACACCTGTGGTCTTAGCTGCACCTTGTTATCATTACTATTCTGCTATTTAGCCTGGCCTTACACTTCAGCCCATGCGGATGATATTTTTTGCTTGGAGGTGGAAGAGCTGGTGTGTGGTCCTCTCCTGAGTTCCTGCTCATCCACGTCCTATTGAAGATAAGTTATCCTATTAAATAATATCCTAATATCCTAATATCCTATTAAATGTTTCAGGGCATCCAGGTTGGGGTCTAAAGTAGCTGGCCAAAAAGAAGATAGGCTCTTGATAGCCCTTGGCTATTTAGCTGGTTTAGAGGTAGCACTACTGCCAAGCTATTATAGCTCTGCTGAGCATTTCCTATTCACCTGTTGCCTGATTGTGTGTTTCCCAGTCCAGCTCCTGTGCGTTACCCTGTTATCCAGTCTGCCCTTCTCCTGAGCTGTTCCAGTGTTTCATGTGTCTCCTGCATTCCTTTTGTCTTCAGTGACCCCCGTGTCATTTGTGCCTCTAGTGTCTTCCAGTGTTTCTCCGTGTCTTTGGTGACCCCCCATGTCACTGATGTCTATTTTCGGTATTTGACCCCTGGCTTTGTTTCTGACCTCATTTCTTTCCTGCTGGCCCTGGCCATAGACCATATTCTTGCCCTCTGATTTGGCAGCAAACATGTGTGCACCAGGCTGTTGCTCAGATTCTGCACCTTGGTCCTTCTTCAGGCTCATATGACCATTGACCAAGCCTTATTGCTCCTACTGGTTGAGTCTCTCCAAATGTGAGAAGCTATTTCCTGTAACAGTGTGACCGCACTGCCTTTTATTGTTTGCATGCAGACGCAGTGTTGTCACCCCCAGTTGTAGTTAGTGTGCTATTTGAAGTTCTCAAGTGTTTGAACTTGTATTTCATACAGATTGAACCATGGTGTATTGTGGCAGATAACATTTATCATTGTGTGTGTTTTTACCTGTTTTATACAGGTCTTGGGTAAGCTCTAGGTCAGCATTTCTTATTGTTAAAAAATACCCAATGTTGGTTCTCCCATGTGGTGGGGAAAAGTCAAACCCTACAGAGGTACTTTGTGTTGTGTGGCTTTCACATATGTTAAATGTATGCTACACAAATGTTTATATCACAACTAGAAGAAGGTTTTCATGAGCTCACGTTTGCTGTCTGACAGGGCTAGGGATTCATTCAGCAGAGTGACAAGTCAAACCTGAAGAACATTACATAAGAAAACAAGAGCTGGGACAGAAGTTACATTTGTCTTTAAGTTCCTGGTGAATGATGTGTTCTTGGCTGTACTCAGAATTAAGGAAGTAACTCCTTACACAATACAGCTTATTATTAATATATGGGGACAAGCTGTGCATACATTTTGTACAACCATTAGTACAATGACACCAAGGTGGAGCAAAGACTCCAAACTCCCTTTAGGACCTGCCACCTACATACATTTGCATAGTTTCACTGCCCTTGGGCTGAATTTATGTCTACCTGGGACTAACTGTCACTACCTGGTCACCTTATAATGAAGGCCCCATGACTTTATGACCACAACTCGGAGTTTGAGAGTCCATGATAATAGTAAAAATGTGGTGGTGGTTTGGGGGCGGGTTATATTGGGACCAAATGTTTTATTATCACTTTTACAGTTAGTGTAGCCAAGGTGTTTACAAGCAAAATACAAACAGCTTCTGATATGTTTTTTTAATCAAAAGTAAGTCAACACTTCAAATATATATCGTCTCACCACAATCATCTTTATATTAAATATTATAGCAAACCAACAAGTGATATTACAATGATCAGCCCGCTGTTGGTGACATCCTAGGAGTTCAGTTGGTGCAAAGGGGGCAGAGAATGAAAAAAAAATGTTACTATCGTTTCAGTCTAATTCCCCCAATACACTATGTCTATGGGACTATTTGGAAAGATATCTTAGGAATATGTAACAAGCATTATATACATCCAATGAGCCTAAAAATTGTATATTTGTCTTGCACTGTCTCTTAATGACAAAGGTCTGCTTAAAATATAAAGTTCTTGTGTATAATCAGTACCAGCCAATGGAAAATGTATCTATACTGCAATAAAAACCCAACTAAATGAATTTATCAGACAAGGACTGGATTTTACTTATATACAGGGGACCCCAAAATTCCCATCTACAATCACAATCAGCACAATAGCGTATGACCATAACATTTTAACCCTTATAGGGTTTTTGACACAATATATCACCTGTTATAATAATTCAACATCGTACCAAGCAGTAAATGAGGCCCATTAAGCCAGCAGGGATTTAAATTTTAAATTTAGACATTTCAGGGAATAACCTGAAGGTTAATTTGGGAATAAAATATTATCTATTATTTACGTATAACAAGGTCCCATGGGGAGTCATCCCTCAGACATAAAAGTCCCAGGAAATCAGCACGATAATACATGCAATATATGCTCCTGGATCAACATCATTCAGTGCTGTGCTGGGGAAGAGGAGGATTCACCGATCTTTCATTCTAAAGATCACACAGATTGCACAGAACAAATGACATCTTTATGTTCTCAGATACTAATAACCCTTCTGTGAATCCAGCTCCACTCAGAATGACAGTGATAGGTGAATGTAGCCTTGATCTTGGTTATACACTCAGCCTCAGGGGACATATATAATATGTATGTTTGTATCCTGGTAAGTTTATCAGTATATTGCAGAACACGCTGACTACCTGACTGACAACCTGGGGCAGAAAAGAAAAGCTCAGATTTGTAGAGCTTGTATAGCGATGAGGAGTTGTGGACTGCTGGAGGTCTGATGGTTTATGATGGGGGGGCCCATAGAGGCTGGTAGGAGGCTTTCGTTGTTCCTGGGACCTGTGGCCCCTGTGAAATCCCAGAAAGAACCATGTCTGTATAATTTGTATTAAAACAGCTATTTGTACTTTCCATCAGAATCCTGTGTGCCAGTGTTCCAACATAGGAGCTCAACTGGATAAATGTAGCATTGGAGCTGTTTGACTCCAACCAGAAGGCGACCTTCATTTTAAGAAACGGTTATTTTGAAGAAAGCATAAGATTTAAAAAAATATATATAAGACTTTTAAAATTACATTCACATTTTATAGAATAAAAGAAATGTTAGCTGTGGGTTTATATGTTTATGAGTAGAGGTGACACGGGGAGAGGAGCAATACGTAGTGGGATAATACAGAGATCTGTCGGCCCTGTGAAGGTGAACAAAGCCTCCTGGAGTCCATCATAAACTGATATGAACATTAAAGCCACTCTTCAAGTCTCCACACTTTCAGGTGTCTCTGATCACTTAATGATCATGCATACTATTACCTACTAACCTTCCTGATGGAAGAGATAAGGATTATGGGTAGCACTATATAGGTTGTTTCATCAGTTTATTTTATATTACAATAAGTTGAGAAAAGATAACTTTTTTTCCTTAATCATTTTATTTTAATTTAAATTGAGTTTTTTGTGTGAAAGTCTGAATGAAAAAGACCAGGGGAAACACTCATATTAATAGGTCCTAGCTGCACACATTGATACCGATGCACATGAAGAAGTATGCACGTATCATAACTGTGTGTTCATAGAGAGGGTGCTAGGGGCTTTCCATTTACCATCAATGGAATAGGAGCGTTTCCCCCAATGATGAGTGCAAGGGGACCATTCTTTACTGCCCATGAATGTAAGAAGGCGCTCCACCACTGATTGCCAAAATAAGGGAACTCTTCTAAACTTAGCAATATTGTAATTGTTCTCTGCATTTACCAGCAATATAATAGACCCTTCTCCACTGTCCATAATGTAAGTGGCTTTTATTGATCACCAGAGTAAGTGGATACTACACCAGTTACCTTTAATGTACAAGGTTTGCATTCCCCAATGACAACCAATGTAAGGGTCCTCCATTTATTACCAATATAAGAGGCCACTTGACCACTGACTGCCAAAGTAAGTGTGGCTCTTCACAGACTACCAATGTAAGGGGGCCCCTTTCCACTGACCACCAGTGATGGCACTGGAATTCAGAGAAACAATTTCAAGGGTTCATCCGGGGTCAATAGTTTGCCATGGGATATACTGTACTGTTTTTGTTCTGACACCATTGTAAATCTGGGTTGCCCATGAAATGTGCTTCACATCCTTTCAATCTTCCCAGAATTCATTCTAATTTCCTTTTTTTGACTTCCACTTTTATCTGAGTCTCCTACAAAGGGGCCCTAAACATGTGACCATCACAGCCATTGCGTAGGATTGTTTTCCTTATTAGTTGGCAGTCTGCTTTCCTATTTACAAAACCCATATTGTATTTTCTATTATAAAGTAAATATTATTATTAATATTTAACAGGATTTATATAGCGCCAACATATTACGCAGCGCTGTACATTAAATAGGGGTTACATACAGGATGAGCCCTGCCACAAAGAGCTTACAGTCTAGTAGATATAGATGTATAAATATAGGCTTAATAGCACTAAGCAGTTTAATCAATAGGAGAAAATTTCAGAAATAATATTGCCCCTAAGTGCCAAACTCCAAATACACAGGTTAGGAAGTTTGAATGAAATAGGATTGAAGCCACTGGATTGGCATGACAGCAAGGGAATGAGCAAAGGTTCTAGAAGCAAATTAGTGTCAGGTATAAAGAACACTAAGATGCAACAGCCTCTAAGTTGTGATAATATGCCTCAATGCCAAG
>NC_092864.1:1038618-1095244 GCF_032062135.1 Pyxicephalus adspersus | reverse complement strand
ACCGTCTCTTCCTGTATCACTCAGTTTTTTTTCTTTTTCTCCTTTATCTGCATTGAGTTATATTTGCTGGCTGTGATGTCCTATGATAGATACATTGCTATCTGTCACCCTCTACATTACATCCAGATAATGAACACCAACCTTTGTGCTCAGATGGTGTCGGCAGCTTGGGCCATTGGGTTCCTCACCTCATTAATACATACCCTCTGTATTCTGAGACTGAACTTTTGTGGTCCCAATGTCATCAACAGCTTCTTCTGTGACTTACCTCAGCTGTTTATATTGTCTTGTACTAATACATTCATTAATGTCCTTGTTATATTTCTTGTTGGCATCATAATGGGATCAGGAGCTTTTAGTATGACCCTTGTGCCCTATTTCCGAATATTTCGCACCATTATGGGGATTCGTTCACAGAAAGGAAAGCTAAAAGCCTTCTCCACATGTACTTCACACCTCACAGTAGTTTTTATCTTCTATGGGACCATTTTTTTCACCTACCTCCGTCCTAACCCTACCTCCTCTTCTGCTGAAGACCGTCTGGTGTCTATCGTCTACACAGTGGTCACCCCAGTCCTCAATCCATTGATCTACAGCCTACGGAATAAAGATCTCAAGGCAGCACTCAGGAGAATTCTGCATAGCCTGGGTGTGGGTGAAGGTGGCACAGAGTAATATTGGTGACTGGAAAGTGGATGAGCAGCCTAATGAAACAATTTCTTTGTGGGTCAATAAGGGAAATTTGGGTGATTTTATAGTTTAATCATAATCGATCAATACTAATCTGATCTAATGGTTAAAAAATTTGAACCAAAAATTTCAACCAACTTAGTGGGTTCCCTATCATTTTTGACCATGTTGAGCTGCTATAACAAAGACTTTTGGGGGTTTCTATCATTTGCTCCAAAGTTAAAAATCACAAATTGTAACATGTTTGGCCACCTGTATTAGACACGTGTTTAATGTTTTTATGCTCCCTAAAATCAGGCCATTCATTTTATTAGTGAATTTTAATAAAAAGTGTAACAATACTTCTCTTAACATAACTTATTAAAATTTCAAACTGTCAAGGCCCTGGGCTGTGTCAGGACTCTTGATGGGGGTTGTTGGAATCTGTGGGACATCAGTTTGAGATGGTGACCTGCCTTTGACCTGCTTTCCTTTAGGCTTATAGGGAAAGAAGCAATGCAAAAACCCATCAACCTAAACTATTAGGACCCATTCACATATAAAGATCCAGCAAACTTTGAAAGGGGTTTCTTAAAAATCATTTGCAAATGCTTTACGTTCTGCACAAGATTCATTCTAGGTTTACTGGATCTCCCAGGTTCTTCCATAATAGTCCATTTTCTCCAGGCTTGTGGAATGTTTAATAAATCAGGCCCATTGTGCGATATGATGCAATTCATCTGAAAAGTAGCCAAACTCGTGTATACACATACAAAAATACAAGAATTTATTCGATTTATTAAAGCTCTACAAGACTGAAGAGGATACACTTTCAGCCTTTTCATCAGTGTAGCTGGCTGTTCAAGTAAACCTGAAATGTATTTCCTCAGACTCATTTGCTATTTGTAGCAAAAGTTTTGAATCCTGGACCAGATGTATTTTAGGTTTTCTGGATCACCCAGCTTCACTGATGAAATTGTATCCTCTCCAGCTTTGGAAAATTTTTAATAAAATCACCATCTTTGTGTTGTGGTGATCTCCCAAACATAGTGTAGCTCAGATTTTTGGGTCACTCTTTGTGTCAGGCACATTCAAGTAAACTGGTTGCCCTTGCATGGCTCTGCACAGCCCCAGTACACAGGTATGCAGGATCATTCCTACAATCCATAGATGTGAATAGGCCCTAAGGGTTCTCTACTTATACATGTTACTATTCTATGGCTGTGAAACTGACATAGTTACATAGTAGGTTCATTACAGGGAAAAAATAATTCCTTCCTGATTCCATGAGGCAATCGGATGTTCCCTGGATCAGCAGTCTCTGTTATTTTTACTTTAAATCCTTAATCCCCAGTTATATTCTGTGCTTCTAGAAATCATCCAGCTTTTTCTTAAAGCAATCTATAGAACTTGCTGAAACTCCTTCTTGAGGGAGACAGGATTATGTCTCCATCTCTGCAGTCTATTCCTCTTTTATTACAAGAAAGTACTTTACTAGCTTTAGATATTGCAGCTTGGCATTGCATGCTGTTATTAGGTCTATGATCTACCAGAACCCCCAGACCCGTCTCCATTTCTGACTCCCCCAAATGTATTCCCCCTAGACAGTATGAAGCATGCATGTTGTTACCCCCAAGTGCATAACTTTACATTTATCTATATTAAATGTCATTTGCCACTTGGCTGCCCAATCACACAGTACATCCAGGTCTGCTTGTAGATTATAGACATCCTGTATGGACTTAATTCCATTATATAGTTTGGTGTCATCTGCAAACACAGAAATCCCAAACTCTATATCATTTATAAAGATGTTACACAGTAACGGTCCCAACACTGAACCCTGGGGTACACCACTAATACCCTTACACCATTCAGAGTATGAATCATTAATTACAACTCTCATGTTAACAAAAGAACAACACCTAAATACAACCAATACTAAATCACAACTTCTTTCTTTCTAATACACTTGAGTAGCAAAATATACTGTAAACATTGGGATAAAAAGATCATATCAGCCTTTAGGGTGTTATGGGGTAATTATTAACAGGGAGCCCAGGAATATTTATCCAAGTGTATCTCCTTCCTCCTACTTCTTCCTCCGTCAATGCATCTGTAAGTTGTGTCTGTGTCAAGTACACATTTGGTGTCGGAAGCTGGAATTGTCCTCTTGTCAGAATGTCAGATTTTGCCCAACTTCCCATCAGAGTCTGACTTAAACTGCTGTGTTCCTTTGTGCAAAATGTCAGGGATTATCTTTAAATGAACTCACTGCAATGGGGTATTTTTCAAATTCCCTCAACCCAATTTCATATGTCCAGAAATCATATTTCCAGGTATTCTCTTGCAGGGGATTAGTGTCATTATGTATGTACAGCATGACAGGAAAAACAAATGTTTGCCTGATGACCCACAGATCTAAATTTTGAGAGACCTCCTGGGCTCTTCCAGCATAAAGACTTCACGTACCCTTACCACCTGGCCCCAAGCTGCAACAACCCCCAGTCCCAAAGAGGAGACATTTGTTATTCCTCGACAGGTGCTTCCTAGCTAACCTTCATTTCTATCCTAGAAAAAAGAGCACTGCCTGGCTCACCCATTCCTTCCAGGATACTCTGGCCCCGGATCCCAAACAAAGAGCTTCAAATCTACAGTGACACAATTACACATGGCCCTAACTGGCCCTTTACTGCCCTTTCCAGGTGAAATTTAGATACATGAAACCAAATACCTTCTGAATTTAGCATTGCATGTTAAAATCTTCTACAAAACCTAAATTATCTCCTTCCTTGAACTGCTCATTTTAAACCCCCTACAGCTTTTTAATTGGAACGTTGACTGATCCAGCCCATAATCCAACATTTCTTCTATAAACCATTGATTGGTTGATGTTCTTTGAATCATTATTGTGTTAAACATATACATATAAGCAGAAGACTTTGAAATGATGTGGGATTCATAGTAGATCAGACGGCCTTTATACTGCCCTGGCCCTGAAGTAGCATGGCAAACACAAAATAACATCTCCATCACCATGCTATCCAGTGGGTATTGGGTTTTAGGTACAGCCTTAATTAGGATGTGAAGGTTATCTGTTTAAACAGGTTGAAAATGTCAACACTTAACGGAGCCCATCTTCCCTGAAGCAACAGCAAAAGATGAGAGGACCAATACTGCTCAAGGCAGATGTAACCCCCCCCCTCTGCATTTTTACACCACATTTACTAAGCATTATTGGCAACTGCTATGGTGAACATATAACTAGCAAAAAAGAGAAAGTGCACATGAGGAGGCCATTACATAGAGCAAACATTTCATTTTCTGACCACTCCTTTCAAGTTTCTTTCCATGGTAATCGGAAAAGTTTGGTTTGGGACAGTAAGGTTAGCCTTGCATGACACTCAGTTGTTGTGGAGGCTAAGTTGGAGTATGGGGGTCCGCTAACTGTCCCTGAGGCGGGGTATGAGTGCCTGGGGGCCTGGCAGGGGAGCGGAGACAGCCAAATTACTAAGGAAGATTGGTGACTTTCATGGACCTGCAAGAAGAATTGTTCCGGTTTATACTTAAAAATGTTATTACTATAAAATCGTTGTGTTTAAGAACATGGTGTTAATAAAGGGGGCTGCTGTGGCCAATTTTTCTTCCAAAAATGTGTAATGGTCCTTTTTTGGGGGATAAGTGGGTGTTGGGGTGTTTAGATCAATTGGTTGCAGCAGTGGAGGACTTCTTATGCTGTACCCTGGTCATGTAATGTGCACAATGGTCTAAAATAGACAAATACAGTCAATGTATATTTTCTTTTACACACAGTTCCGTTGGGAATGTTTCAGGTCACACAACAAGTCTTATGCCTGGCGAGTTTCACCTAAATTGGCTTCATCAGAGGATATATGAACTTATTAGACCCAAAATTGCATATGTGTGTATTTGTTTGGTATTGTTGATAAAGTGAGTGACTTTTCACATTGACATCCCAGTCCTGGGTGGCCACACGTTCTAATGGGTAGAGTTGGTGTTCTTTCTTCTAAAAATGGTTGGTTAGTCTTATGCCTATTGGAGGGATACATAGGCCAGTTGGCCTATAGTGTTAGGGTCAGCAAGAGGAGGTAAAGTGATGTTTAGAGACCCCTCTATAAGGGTAACGTAAGAGCAATATACGTCTATATGTTAGACATGTGAGTAATGTGAAGGTCAGTTTAATAGAGGAAAAAAAACTGAAAGAAGGGGTTTTGGAAATGGGGTCCAGAAAGTATTGGAAGATCAGTTAGTGGAAGGTCCACTTTAAGATGAAGACAAATCGGGTCCTAGTCCTGATGTAAGACAGACATTACGTTCATTTATCCCCTGATGAAGCCAATTTAGGCAAAACGCGTCAGGCGTTTCTGAGTTGACTATATTTGGTTATTTTAGACTATTGTAAACATTGTGATTTTATACAAATTGATTGAATATGATTTATTGATATATGTAGGAAACTATTAAATAAAGTAAATAATTTTATCAGTCTAGTGCCTTCAAAAGCCTCTTTTCTCTTTTCCCCCCTCTATCCCCCCTCCCGACATTTGATTTTTTTTTTTTTTTTACTTTCTTAACAAAAGAAGTATTACACCATAAAACATCCTTCCCAACAAATAATGAAAGTAATCATTTTTAATTATTTAGGTGTGTTTTGACTCAAGGACTTTCTGGTGTAACTTTTAACAATGAGCCTCCAAACTTTATAGCTGAGAACCTCTACATGTATAAATCTAGCAACATGTATGCTAAAGATGTCTATTTATTTTATTTTTTATATATGTATATTGTCTTTTTAGATTCAATGCAGATTTAGACCTGAGGGATGTGAGAGGGATGCAAGATAATAATTGCATTTTTTGCACATTTTTACAGAGGTACAATTCAATTTCAATATCTGGGGGGAGTAATTTGCTCAATTTAAGGTAGTAAAATCTCACTTTTTGGCAGATGCTATGTGAGCTCATTGTGAAGAAGAGAATGAACACAAATTACCTAGATAGATTAATTGTCACATACTTTATTCTTCTTATGGGGCCCTGATCAGCAGGCTGTGTCCCCCATTCTATGTAATTATAACTGTAATACTCAGGGAAGTTTAGGTTTATTTTTCTTTTTATTTGGGAAATCATTTCAGTCTTTTGAGACTCTGATCAACACAGCAAACTGTGCACAGATGCACAGCAAACCTGATGTTCCCAACCAGAAGATTTGGGGCGAAGAAATGTTATTGCAATTTTTTTTTCTAGTAATAGGACTCACTTGTGTATTTGTGCAAAAACATAACTGTTTTTAACATTTACTTTCGAAGTTCCAACATTTGGTGGCATGAACTGTACTAATTTATTCTTGAATTGCAGCTAAAAGGAACAATATGTTATTAATATACATGTTTTCCTAAATATTTTATACCCAATGTATCAAAGAGAATAAAGTTTCTGCAATGATGAATCAGACAGTATTGAAAGAATTCTTTCTCTCTGGACTGTCTGACCCTCCGGTTCTTCAATTTCCTCTCTTTTTCTCCATCCTTCTCATCTACCTTCTGACATTAATCTGGAATTTGCTGATTGTTTCACTTATAATCACAAACTCTCACCTCCATGTTCCTATGTATTTCTTCCTTGGAAATCTGGCCAGTTTGGACTTCTTTTATTCCTCAGTCACTGTCCCACGAATGTTATTTGATCTTCACACTAAAAGCAGAAAGATCACCAAATCAGCTTGTATGACCCAAGTCTTCTTCTTTTTATCTTTTGCTGCCTCTGAGACTTTTCTGTTGTCTGTCATGTCCTATGATCGCTATATGGCCATTTGTCATCCATTACATTACATAAAAATTATGAGTTGTAACGTGTGTGTACAGTTGATGTCTTTCGTGTGGTGTCTTAGTCTTATCTATTCTTTAATTCACACATTTTATGCCTCTAAATTAACATTCTGTGGATCATCACATATCATAGAAAGCTTCTTCTGTGATTTGCCCCAGGTGCTACAGATCTCCTGCAGTGACATCTCTGCAGTGACATATATTCAGAACTGTCCTAAAAATAAAAGTTACAGGCACAAGAAGTAAAGTTTTTTCTACGTGTACCCCTCACCTCTTAGTGGTGGTCTTATATCACGGCTCTGCTTTTTTAAATTATTTTCAGCCAAATTCCAGTCATCATTTTACCGGTAACAAAGGGGTGTCCATCTTCTATACAGTGATCCTTCCTTTCCTCAATCCTCTTATTTACAGTTTGAGGAACCAAGGTATCAGAGCAGCATTCCGGGATGTTGTCAGGAAGATCATCCCCAATGCAAGATAGAAGTCATCTAAACCTATTCCTGATTCCCAGATTTTACAGATACTGTGTATATCAATCTGTTTCTAATACAGTGAAGGGATACTCAGTTTACCATTAGTAAACATATCAAGTATCTAATATAATACAAAGAGAGGTAAAATGCTTCTTAAAGTAAGCTTTAGATAAACCATTTGGTATGACTTGCTCGTTGTACGGGTGATTCAAACATATGTGCACTACGATTGCCTAGACTTGGAAGCTGCCTGTTCTTTGTTCACTGGCTCATTCACAACATTGAAATATATTCACAAAAATATTTAAGATATTTCATAGTTTACAAAAAGGGAACATTCTTTTCAAAGTAAAGTTTAAGTAAACTGTTTGGTGTCATTATGTTATGGTGTCCCTTAGCCCAGTGTAGATTATCCCAGGGGCAGTACTTATCTGATCCAGTGACCTGGGTTACATACGGTGTCTTACCTAATCATCTCCCAGAATGAGACATTGTATGTTCAGTTCGGGAGACTTTATAAACAATTTGAAGATGGGAGATGAGTGGGTTACGTCCGGTGTCTGACCTAATTATCTCCCAGACAGAGGGGAGACATTGGGTGGGAGTGTCCCGGATTGTGTGGTTGGTGTGTGAATCGCCTAGTTCTCCATCAGGTCCAGAGGGGAGGTCCCCTTGCATAGGGACTTGTATATAATACCAAGTGTGGCATCAATAAAGTGTTCTTTCTTTTTCACCCTCAACTCGCAGCCGTGTCTCGTATTGTAGGGAACCGCTTTGTCTTGTAAGAGCTGCCCAACTACGGGGAATCACAATTCAGCTTTGGGAGTTGCTGGAGTAACCCTACAGGGCCACCCCGACTAGATGGAAGGACATTGCCAACGGTTGATACTGTTACAGTGACATTGTTCCTTCATTAAAAAACAGCAACCTACATAGTATATAGACAATAATTTTTAAAATATTTAAGTAATTATAAATAAAATAAATAAACTTATATATAAAAACATGAAATAAAATATTACATTTGTTATTGTCCATGATAATAGTATTCAAGTGATTTAACAGTCACTGATAGATCCATTCTAACTAGACTTCTATGACATTTATATTTCTAATTAATAAATGTAATTGTATAGGTTACTCAGATTACTTACATATTCTTAGATGTAAGCAGGAGCTTAGGTAAGAATGTATCCATAGAAGGGAGTTTGGCTAGGCAGCTCTGTGTATTTAGGTGTGGTAGGTACTTTTTTTTCCAAAAAATAACATGTACCATATATGTTAAAATTCATCCACAACCATCTTACATGTATAAAGGCATATAATATGCATAAACAAATTTGACACAAATAAATATAAAATTCTCATAAACAATTTTTTGTTTGATGTGATCTTTAAAATTTGTTGTTAAATCCAATCAAATGATGTGCCGCTATTTCATTTTCTTTCTCAACACCTTCTGATGCCATGGCTTTTCTTTAGAAACCATATAGAGGGGAAAAAACAATGCTATTACCAGGGGGTGCTGAGAAGTTCCTGGCTTTGTCCAGAAAGCAGAGAGCCAGAGTTTTGGAATAACACATTTATTCCACATATTCCCCCTGAGACTGATGCACTTGGTACAGCGTAGTTACAGCTTTTGTAGACCGTTCAAATAAAATTCCTTTGGTTGGGACGCAAACCAGCTCTCAGCAGCATCTTTGACGTCAGAAATGTCCTTAAAATGTTGCCCCTTCAGGTGTTTCTTCAAATTCAGGAACATATAATAGTCCAAAGGGGCCAGGTCAGGTGAGTAGGGGGGATGGTGGACCAATTGTGGACCAATTAGAAACCCAGGGTGTTCAATT
The DNA here is from genome assembly GCF_032062135.1 of Pyxicephalus adspersus. NCBI lineage: Eukaryota > Metazoa > Chordata > Amphibia > Anura > Pyxicephalidae > Pyxicephalus > Pyxicephalus adspersus. The sequence continues at coordinate 1,086,407 of NC_092864.1, read as the reverse complement.
TGGCAGCCACAGTGTTGGACGTATGCGCATGTAAGTTGTCCTGTAAAAAGGATCCCTTTAGTCAACTTTCCAGGGTGTTTCGTCCTAATTGCTTCCTTCAGCTGGTCCAGGAGGTTAGCATAATACTGTCCGGTGATACTAGAGCCCTGAGGTAGGTAGTCCACCAACAGAATACCATCTTTGTCCCAAAAAACGGATGCCATGGCTTTTTTGGCCTATTTCTGGATTCTGAACTTCTTTGGCCCCTGGAACCCGCTGTGGCACCTTTCATTTGACTGTTCCTTGGTTTCAGGATCATAGATGTGGAGCCAGGTTTCATCCTCAGTCACTAACCTAGCCAAAAAGTCCTGTGCAGCTTCAAAATGGGACAAAACGGCTTTGGATGTTTCAACTAGTTCCTTCTTCTGTTCAATGTTCAAACATTTCGGTACCCACCTCACTGAAAGCTTGAGCATGTCTAGGATAGTGGTGATACCAAACCCAACACACCCCTGTGAGATGTCAAGTATCTGGGCGATCTTTTTTCAGATATTCGCCGGCCCTCAATAATCAGTTAATGAACAGCATCGCAGGTTGCTGAGTCTGTTGAGTTTGAGGGGCGCCCACTGCGGGGCTCATCGTCAACAGTGAAATTCACAGTCTTGAAACAAGATATCCAGGTTTTGGAGCTGTAGGAAGGACACTTCTCCCCCAGTGTTTGTGACATCTCAGTGTGAATGTCCTTTGCTGACATTCCCTAAAGAAACAAAAAAACTTCATGACGGCCCGTAACTCCAACGACGTGAAACTTGCTTGTGCTTGCGTATACGGCCCAATAAGGTTATTTCTCCGGCCCTTTATGTGGTCCACCACTCTGGCCCATGTCACCCTGAGCAGGGTCAAGAGAAGGAACCTGCTGGGGGAGGGGGGCGCATGGACCAGAGCCACAGAACACTTTCCCACTTTTCTATCCTTGTTTGTATTGTGGAGGTGGGCGAGCTGTGTCTTTAGTGGTGTCATGATGGCATAACCCCACTCTCCAATCAGCCTGGCCCTTCTGTCAAATTTTATGTTAGATTGTGGCCCCTGATTGAAAAAGTTTGCCCACCCCTGCTCTAGAAGCACCCATGACTACAGCTGCTTATGAAAACCCAGTTTTCACAACATCCCAAGATTTTCTCTGAAATACATCACAAACCTTTAGCACCAATACTTGCTTCCTTTGGTTTTGATACACGCATAGAGGGCTTTGTGCACTCTCCAGCCAAATAGTTCTCTTACATAAAAACACCTTTTCCTTGCTGTACATTTAGTTGTTTTATGGCCGTGTTTGTAAATAATTTCACATTCCTCTTTGAGGTGTTTGAAAGCAGAACAATAAAACAAACTTTTCAGGTTAGAAAAGAAATAGAAAAAAATCTCCAACACACATGTAGAGATTCACCAGTTGCAAGAACAATTCCACCTAAAATTATATTGTTACCATGTTGCCCTTCCTTGACATAGTTAAAGGATTCGCCTCCTAAACATGATGTTATATAACCCACTTGATAGGAATCATTCTGCACGATTTGTGTTTCATATTCTACAACCCCACAAAAATATCCTCTGCACATGGTACAAACTAAAAAAGCATTTCCTCCACTTGGCTAGAACCAGTCTTTATCTGGTGTACCTGACACCTTCCCTCCACAAAGTCCATAGGAATGGCTGTAGGTGTGATCTCCTCACACTTGTTTAGTAGCAGAATGTGACAAAGAACACCAAGACCAAGGCCAAGGGACCCTGATCATTAGCTATTAATCTACAAATTAGATCTTTGTCAAGAAAAACTGTTCTTTGTGCCATACTGAGCAATTCTTATATTTATCTGTCATTCATTTTACAATCCAACAGAGGATCTTCTTGGTTCCAATACGGCTGCTTGGCTCGAGAAAAGCTTCTTGGCTGCAGTCCTACTTCTCTTACATCCAGACTTCCTTTGGAAACATTTGTGTGTGATGCTGAGCCTTCATGACTGAAAAAAATAAAATCCAATGAATGAAAGGTGTGGGGCCATAGGCAGTACGGTTCATCCAGCAGCCCACATAGACAAGCATTGAAAACCCCATCTAATAGTTGGCACAAAGTGTCTTCTCAGCATCTAACTAAATTAAATTAAATAGGTTCAATAATAGGTTAAATCATTTATATATAAATTTGTGTAATTTATTGGGAATTCCATCCATAATTGGCACTAAAGTGATAAATACCAGTTTTCAATGGAGGTCAGCTGGAGGACCAACTTTCATAATTTTTTACATTTAGTGTACTTTGAACTTTTTCTATAACATTCTTTATTCATGAAAGAGTTCAAAGAAGAAAAATAAAAAACACAACATAAGCCATAATAGACAAAATCAGAGCACAGAAAGTTCAATATATCGGGATGCCAGTGTGTATATAGGTCAAAGTGTAAAGTTATCAACTACTACTGTTGTGAAATCCCATAGAATTATTGTGCCAAGGTGGAAAAGAGCATCCTATTCCCAAGAAAAGGAAAAAGACTGTCTCAACTGGTAATGTACCAAGGTGGGTAAGCTGACATTAAGTCTATGTGATTTTACAATAATTTATCTTAAAGTTAGAGAGAGATCCATAGAGACCTAGCTCCTTCACCAGATGCTATAAAGAGACCACCAGGAAATTGCTAATAGAAAACCAAGCAGGCACTATTTGTTTTTTTTTTTCCTGCTAGATCCGAGATATCAGGGGAATGTCTAATAGAATAGAAAAATAGTTTCAAGGTCAGGGTGAAAATCAAAGGGGACAAGGGGCAACCCTGTTGAGTCCCATTGGTGACAGTAAAATAACCTGGCATTTGTCTGTTCACACTCGCTGTTGGACAGGAGTATATCACCTTGATCCAGGATAGCATACCAGGGCCCAGGCACACATGCAGTAGGGTTTGGGCGATAAAGAGCCAATATACTAATTCAAAGACTTTCTGAGCTTCAGTGGATATCAGAATCAGATCATTTATTGAAGATGGATGAAAGCCTACATGCTAAGATCTTAGTGAAGAGCTTCAGGTCCTGGTTTAGCATAGAGATTGGCTGATAACTAGAAATAGAAGATGGATCCTTGCTGTCCGTAGGGATGAGGGTCATGAGAGCTTGCAACAAGTCCAAGCCAAGGTGCCTACTTATACGCTTTTAAGAAGTGCGACGATAAAAATCCTTGAAAGGTTTTATAGTAAAACAGATCATCCAAGCCATGGGCCTGGCATATGGGTGTATTCCCAATTGCTAAACAGACTATATTGAACTTTTTATTTGTACTTCAGAATCACCCTTCTTCTTTTTCCACTGTTTTAGAATTTTTAAAAATGGAGAAACATTTATTAGTAACATTTTAAACGTAACACAAGCATTTTTTTTTTTACTCTAAAATTGTGTCGCAGAGAGGTCCAATTAATTCAGGGGATGTTTTGTTTCCTGCAGAGATTTATTTATTATCCTGTGTGCTCTGGAGATGTTTGGTGTGATTTCTGTATTATAAATAAATGATCGTGCAGCTTATAGGAATGTATTGTGACCCAAAATGTGACACTGATGCTGTACTATATTTAGGTTTATATAGTGCACCATTGTCCACCATTCACACACAGGTACTGATTGTTTATATATTGTATATATGGGAATGCCAAGTAATAGCCAATAACATGATTTGTTTTGTAGGAGATTGTTATGGTTGAAAGGGTCTACTGGAACAAGGGCACCTAAAATTAGCTGGAGCAGTTAGCTTGGGGTTGTATGGGAACGGAAAATCAGAACCTTCTGGCCAGTATGGATCTCTTTTATTCCTTAGTCACTGTCCCATGACTGTTATTTGACCTTCACACCAAGAGCAGAAAGATCACTATACACAGCTTGTATGGCCCAATTCTTCTTCTTCTTTTTTTTTTTTTTTTTTTGCTGCTTCTGAGTCTTTTCTGTTGGCTGTCTTATGTCTTATGATCGATATACGGTCATTTGTCAGCCATTACATTACACACAGACCCTGAGCTAGAAAGTGTGTGTGTGGTTGGTGTCCTCCATGTGGTGTTTCAGTTTTATCTATTCTTTAGTTTGTAAAATTCTTGCCTCTAAATTAAAATTCATCATCAAAGATCATCAAAGATCATAAAAATGTTGCTTCTGTGCTTTGCCCCAGTTGCTTCAGACCTCCTGCATGGACATCTCCCTTAACATTCTGCTCATGTTTATCTTAGGAGGCTTCTTTGGGGGATGGTGTCCAGTGATAACCTTCTTGTCCTATGTTTATATATTTAGAACTGTCCTAAAAATAAAAGTTATGGGCTCAAAAAGTAAAATTTTCTACATGTACCCCTCACATCACAGTATTGTTCTTATATTATGGTTCTGGTTTTATTATTATGGTTTTTCAATTGTTTTCAGCTAAATTCCAGTTATCATTTCTCCGGTAACAAAGGTGCGTCCATTTTTTATACAGTGATCCTTCCTTTCCTCAATCATCTAATCTACAGTCTGAGGAAGCAGGATATCAGAGCAGCATTCCGAGATGCTGAAAGGAAGATCCTCCCCAATGCAAGATACATGTCACCTAAACATATCACTTATACCTAAATCCTCATACAGAACATAAAGTAAAACCCTTTATTGACGTAATTGGTATATAGGCTAAACACCCATGGAAGGACCTACTCAGGCTATAATCTATTTACCTTGCTCGTCATTGCTAGATTTCCATGGCGTATATGTTCCTAATAGGAAAATGTGATGAGTTACCCTTAATTTCTGATATTGAGTACAGACCCCTCACCCCTGGTCCGTACCTACCTCATCCAGTGGTTGCCTGCAACTCTGTACTAATATCACAAATATTTGATTGGTCCTGCGATATGGTATCTTCTAATTCATATCTGAGGAATGCGACTTGGACAGACATGAGAAGTCCAGAACTAGATTTTAAGTGATGGAAAGGAAAAAGGGGGATGGGGGTTTTTGTTTTCCAGAAGTTAACACTTTACCTAAAACATTATTTTATACCTAAAGTTGCATATAGAGAGGAACAAAATGTGAAAATAAATGGAAATAATGTTAAAAGTTCTACCTCACTTGATTTTATTGTATTCATTATGTTGATGTTCCAACATTCATTTAAAGGGAAAAAATTTAAATAAAAAAAGGCTTTTTTTTGGAAGCAATACATTGTAATTAATATTCTAGGCAGTACTTGTGTATTCCTAATCAGAAACAGAGAAGAAATCCCACAAGATGATGGGAGAAATTATAGGTATAGAAATAAAATCTGCCCAGAGATAGAAAGGACGGGCACACATCAATCAAACAAATCTTTAAATTCATTAAACATTTAATATAGGTTAAATACACAAGTGCAGCAAGTGTGTATGTGTACAGGTAGTCCCCGGGTTACATACGAGATAGGGACTGTAGGTTTGTTCTTAAGTTGAATTTGTATGTAGGTCAGAACAGGTACATTATTTCTTAAAATGCAGTTAGGACAGATGTTTGTCTCAACATAATATTAGGCAACGTGATGTCAATTACTGTATTAAATCCTGACTGTAAGTTAATCACAAACAAAGCAAAAAAAAAACCTAAACAATGCTTTGTGTAGAGTGATCTATGCTGGGAAGGAAATCTGATTTGGGGTACGGGGTGATTATATCACGTATCTGGTCACAGTGGAGGAAGGTATGACGATGTTGCTGAACGTATGCCAATAAACTACAGTTGTGTTATACAGCCACATAAATGTAATGACTGCAGAAGGCAGTAATGGAAGGTCAGTTCTGTTTTTTACCACTCCTCTTATGTCATCGTAGGTCATACGTAGTTTTCACCGGGGCCCCGGCCAAGGACTGAATGAAGTAAGTGCTTTTTGTAAGTTTTTATATCTTGCAGATGTGATCAGCTTGATTTACAAAAATAATAATGTCTCTAAAAACAGTTATTGTATATTCTGTATCTGCATATTATGGGGGTAACATACTCTTGATATGCTGTTATACTTTATATATCTGTGTGTTTATCATTACTTTAGTCTGCTATTTGTATGTTTACTCCAAATACACACACAATCTAGAAAACACTCTAAAAACTTAAACTTTTTTTTATAATTTCAGCCTTTGCTTCTTGATGTATAAATATCTCCTCCTCCATCATTGTTCCTGATTTATTAAAGCTCTCCAAGGCTGGAGAGGATACACTTTCATCAGTGAAGTTTGGTGATCCAGCAAACTTGTAATGGATCTGGTCCAGGATTCAAAACATTTGCTCAAAAATAGCAAATGACTTTAAAGAGATCATTTCAGATTGTTGATCACCCGGCTTCACTGATGAAAATGTATCCTCTCCAGCCTTGGAGAGCTTTAATGAATCAGGCTCATTGACTCTGGTCAACAAATAATCTTCAGCAATCTCCAATGAAAGATTCCATCTAAAACTTCCTGCAGTCAGCTGAGACGAAGAAAGGGAGATGGAAAGACCAACATCCGTTGCCATCGTTGGAGTCGGTAGTGGCACAACATCTGGAGACCTGAAGTTCTCAATTCCCCCATGTCAAGGTCCATATCATGTCAAATTGATTCAAGTTCAGCCCACCTCCTAATAAGCCTATGACCTCATCCCAAAGTAATAAACCCAAAGAAAGGAGAACCTGAGGGTTAGCTCAGTAAGGGGACTTTTAGGGCCAACATTCCTTAACTCAGCAAATTTGTATCAAAAAACTATAACTTTATTGGATTTAATAAATAATAATAAATTATAAAAACATTTACATTAAAACATGTTTAAAAATATGCAACATATAGGAACAAGATATTTCTGCCTGGGCTAACCAACCCATAGGGCATACACACAGCCTTTTGACACGTTTCAAGGATAACTCCGCTTCTTCAGGAAAGAAGGGGGGAGAAAGGGACAGAAATATCATATTCCTGCAGCACAGCCTCACCTGGAACAGGTAAGGACGGTCAAAAGCAGCAGCGTCTTAGAACTTTATTCTATCAGTAAAGATTGGTTGTCATGTTAACACGGAACCCAGTACTCTTTATTTTTATTTAACTTGACACTCTTTCACGGTCCACAATGGACTCTAGGTTTTTTGTTCAATGTTTCCCACCAAGAGTAGGACATGATTTAGGAGAGGAATACACTAACATCTCTTCTCCAGAGACCCGTCTACTCTCGGTGGGAAACATGTCACTGTGAACATGACAACCAATCTTTACTGATAGAATAAAGTTGTGCTGCAGGAATATGATATTTCTGTCCCTTTCTCCCCCCTTCTTTCCTGAAGAAGCGGAGTTATCCATGAAACGTGTCAAAAGGCTGTGTGTATGCCCTATGGGTTGGTTAGCCCAGGCAGAAATATCTTGTTCCTATATGTTGCATATTTTTAAATATGTTTTAATGTAAAAGTTTTTTTATAATGTATTATTATTTATTAAATCCAATAAAGTTAAAGTTTTTTGATACACATTTGCTGAGTTAAGCAATGTTGGCCCTAAAAGTCCCCTACTGAGCTAACCCTCAGGTTCTCCTGTCTTTGTGATCCATATCATGTCCATTATGTTCTGGACCTGGCTGAAAGAAATGTGAAATCTGTAACTTTAATCAGATGACTGTATCTCTACTGATGTTTGGGGAAATGTTTGGCTAATAATTATATGGGGCCACTTCTTCGTATGCACAGGCCAGCTGAGCTTTATAGGAAATGTAAGTGCCATTAGGAGTACAGAAATGAGTGACCAGAGGAAAATTACTTTTGTACTTTTCCAATGGCTGCAAATTCCCCCTTGTGATGCTCTGATTGTTGAACATTCAAGGTTTCTGTACCCTGTAAGAGACCTGTCCATGAAAAAAAACAATTGCATAGATTTTATTTTTATTTTATTAGAAATCTTTTATGCAATAAACACGGAGGCTGTCCTGATAACAACCATTTGGTTTTGGTGCTGTACATCTCAGACCCAGAACCGGCATGGAGATAGGGACACCTGTGTTCTTTAGTTTAGTGATTTGAAAAAGCTGAATCTAATTCTATGATTATAACAGATAGGTAGCAAGTTCCATCCTAGGACCGGTTCCCTTTAAAGCATGCAATGTTTTCACATGGTAACCCTGGACCTTACTCATATTGACAGCTTGTAATTCTTTTATTTGTCAAAGGTTTAACATGAGCTTCCAAATGCAAATCCCCAGACCGGCTCTGTTGACATAGCTGAGCAGTTGGCCAGGTAAACAGTAAATCTGTTTGGTCAGAGCTTTGCATATGTCCTAGCCACCATTAGGAGGGAAATTAAATTCACAGCCACAACAAAAGCAGCTGTTTGTTTAGAGTAAAAGTCTATAAACCTCATTAGCACTAAACATTAAAAGTATCATTAGTTAGAGGAATGGGAATATATAGGAGAGAACTCATAGCAGCTTCCCTTATAGCTGCCAACCTGGGGAACCCAGAGAGCCGCGGCCCAGGTAATGGGAACATCTAGGTCCATATTGACTCCTGATGTGTGTCCAGATTTCAGTTTGCTGGCCCAGCATTAGAAAAATAATCCGATTTTTGCAAAAAACAGATGTTTGTGGCAGATAATGTTCTTTGGGTTCCCATTTTGCTTTGGCAGCGATAGCATTTGGTGGCTGCATTTCCTAATTATCTGTTAACTTGTTTGTAACTTGGTGTCCTTCATGCTGAGCAATTGCCATGTATTACTTTCCATGAGGATTGACAAATCACGCCCTGCCTTGTCTAAGTGTTACATAGTTGATGCTGATTGGTGGCTTGGATGCTTTGTGAATGCTGTTGGGTTCCACTTATCACATTTGTTCAGTCTGCATTGTTAATGCTTCCTATTCTATTCTTTTCCTGAGTTCAGTTTAGACAACAGGCCTGGGTGTTGGGGTACATTAAACTTTTTGTTGCACTGCTGCAGTTCTCAATAAGCCCATCGGTACAACAAGGGGAACATAAGAGCCTCACACAGAATTTTTTGGAGTTTGCATTTTGTCACTGACTAATGGGGACTAACAGCTCTGTAGTTCTGGCATGTTTTTCTATAATATCTTTGGAGTCCTTAATGGGAATTTTCACAAATGTCTTCATCATTTCGATCATTTCCCTCAATTACTTCAAGTACCAGGATGCCATAAGTGGCAGTGATAAAATTATTGCAGCTTTGAGCATCTCCAATGTTTGTTACGCCTGTATTAGTTTTACTAATATTTTATTATTTTATTTTTGGCCGCTGATTTTTGTCACCAGTCGTCTCGCTCTTGCTATCTTTGTTGCCATCACATTTATCTTTACTACGTCATTGTGGCTGACGGCCTCCCTCTGCTTCTTCTACTTTGTCAAGATCCAAAACTTCACCTCCTAATTTCTCTCGCGACTAAAGACCAAGATTTCTTTCCTTGTTCCATGGATGTTCTTTATGTCTGTGGTGTTATCTTGCTTCAGTTCTTCTCTCACTATAATTCAGTTTGCTGTTGATAAGAAACTTTCAGAAAACATCCCAGATGTCCACCCTGCCAACAGATCACGGACATATACATCGTCAGCTGGTGTTTTCAGTGACAACCTTTACATGCCATTCATCTTCAGTATCATTCCCTTTGTGATTAGTGTGGTGACCACAGCTTCCACCGCCTTTTCACTGCACCGCCACAGAGTAAAAATGGTGAAGAACTCAACACCATCATCCAGCAACACCCGTGTAGGCACATATGAAGACACCATAAGGATCATGATCCTCCTCTTGATTTTCTACGCATTTACCTATGTAGTCCTGTTTCTGTTTTACTTTAATATCTTTGCCCCATATAGCGCTGAGTTTTGGGTTTTCCTTATTACAATGTGCTCATATAGTCCGACTCAGTCGGTTCTCCTATCACTTGCTACAACAAAGCTCAAGAAAGCGTGGATGAAGTTGTTTCACATCAGTGCTACATCCAGAGAAGATAAGCAAAGCAGAGAGGAGTAAATTTTAAATGAGTAATACAAAATATTCTATTTCCGTCATACTTTATTTAAATTTTTTTTTATTTATAGTCTTTTTTATAGTTTAAGTTTATTTAGATCCACTTCAGACTCATGGTCTGTGGGCTCAACACAAATCCTAACTTCTTCCATTTTCCAAGATGGAGAAGTGGGGAACCATTTTTTGTATGTGGCTGCGGCAAATCATGGCACGGATGTCATTGCTGTCTATGCCACATGTATACCTGCTCATCTGCAGTGTGGATTGCCCCTCGCATTGTACAGTACCAGAATGTTGTGTACCCAGGGACTGCCAGACACCAGAGTAATTATTATAATAATACTAAGAATAATAATAATAACAAAGGTCCACTTTGGTTTCAGTTCAACACATTCAAGTCTACACATCAATATGTAATTCTCATTTCATGTTCATTTGATTTCACATTTTTAATGTCTTCATCTCAAATCATAATTTTAGCTTTTTTGTTAAGAACAGAAACAATAACATGAAGAATTCAAAGTGATGATTTTCCACTGCCGAGAAATAAAATGTAACAATTTATTACAATAATGTCATAGTAGTGTAAGATTTATGTTGGAATTTCTGTTGTATTTTTTAGATAAATAAAATGTTTAATAATTGAATAATTAAAATGTTTAAATACTCAAAAAAAAGTAAATTTAGGGTGAATTGTAGCCATTTTATTGGATTCACACAACTGTGCGTTGTACATGGGACTTTTTTGTATATTAATGGTCAGGGGTAATTTGTCAGGGCCGGCTCTACAGACATCAGCTAGTTTGTCGGGTGTATCTGTAATGACCTGATAAGGGGTCTCTCTGAATGTTTTCCTGGAGAATGAACTCTCCCTACAAATGATTGTGTATTTTATTGACCTGTGTCTGATCAATGATTATAATAAATAAGATAATAAATTATAATAAATAATATAATAAATAACATAAAAAAGTGTAAACTTTATTCTTTATTAGTACACATTTCTTATCATTGGAAGAATGACTGTAAAAGTCAGCTGCTTGCTTTCACATTATCCAACTACTTGTCAATAAATGTTACAACTATTGGAAGGGTCGGCCCATAGCACTGTCCTGCAAGAAAGGGGTTATTCTGGCAATTATTGGACCCCCAGGGTCACCAGACATGACAGTGACAGTGCTGAATGTTATAGTAGCAGAAAACGTATAAACATTTAGTTATAAAATACAGTTACACCCCACTAGGTTAAAATAAGAGAAACAAGCAGGTGGTCAGTTTGGGTGTTGAGCTTTGTAAAATTCACTTTATGAGAATTAGTAAGCAGAGGATAAGCATTCCTCATACATTGCTTTGAGTGAATTGAAGTTTGGTTTGATTTAAATAAAAGAAAAAAGCTTTATCAGCCTTGTACATCCATTCCTATTATTTGTTCGATCTTGGTCTGGCTGAGGGTCAAATCATAAATATTAAATTTTGCCGTGCCTACTATAGCGTTTCTCGGCCTTTTCACCATTGGGGAACCCATTGAAACCCTTTCATTAGGGTTATTATATCCACAGATCACAGTATATTAGTGTGGTGGTCAGTGAGAAGAAAGTCACCCTTACAGATAGCCAAAATGATTATTGGGGTAACTGAAACTGAGGTGAGAACTTCTTGTTGCTCAAGCCCCAGCATCCCCTGGAGGAACCCCGGTTGGGAATCACGGACATAGTACCCTGATTCTCCCATAAACTAGTAGCAGGCATTGTCATTGTTGGGGTATCAAGACTCAAACAGCCTTTGCGCTGGGATACCAAAATGCAAGTTTTTTTTTTATTTTAATCTTTTTTTTATTAAAGGGAATTCATTATCACCTAGGAATACAAAAATAACAAAACCGGTAATAATACAGAAAAGGCACAAATGGTATTACGTCAGTAGGCAACATACATTGGGAGAAAATAATCCTTTAATAATCCTTTGTTAATCTCCCAACCACAAAAATAATGATGGAATTGGTTAGCCAACCCTTGGGAAGGAGAAGGCACCATATAATGGCTGAAGTACACATTGTAATGGCGTCTTAGTATGGGAATGGGATGAGAGTTTCCACTGGTAAATTCCAACAAAATGTCAGTTTCCAGGCTAAAGGCCCAGCTGGGGCGTTGCAGGTGAGATGGGAGTAAAAGCCGGGGATAGAAGAAATGTTTTATTGCAGCTGTGGGCACAAGAGAGTGAAACCAATAAAGAAGATGTGATGTATACACAATGGGTCTGATTTTTGAGAACTCTCCAAGACAAGAGGAGATTATTATAGGTGAACCTGGGTGATACAACAAACCTGGAATATATTTACAAATAATGGCAAATGATTTTAAGAAAAACATGCCAGGTTTTCTGGATCACCCAGGTTCTCCCATGATATTCTATCTTCTTTAGTCTATTTAGAGCTTTAAAAAATCAGGCCTATAATGTCATATCACATTATTGAGGACCCAAAAAACTTTGCAGAGCACAATATGTACACCCCACAGTACGGATGAATGGGCCAGCACAGGTAAATAATGATTTTGCTATTTGTAAAACATGAATAAGACACTAAGCCAATGTAACTATGTGTAATACACATGAACAGAACTGCGTGGCTCTGCTGCTTATATTTTTGGTGTTTGATTACTGCTGTTAATATTATCGTATGTTAAATTAAATTAAATAAAAAAGGTTAAAACAGCAAATTGTTTTTTGGTTGGCATTGTGTGAGTAGCCACATGTTTGTGATTGTATAGATGAATGTGTAACAATCAGAATTTAGCAATTGTAAAAGCTTGCTGGCCATTTGTAGGGTTATTGGGCCTTGGTGGAAAAGATGCTTTCATTTGACTTAAAGGGCAACACTGAATGTGCACATTTCCTTTAATAAAAATATTTGGTGGATATCTGAAATCCGTTTGTGTTGTTCTTTTTGTTTCCTTAAACATAACTTTTACCTGAGCTCTTCCTGACATGGGTGGTAAATGGTGGCCCACTCTCCTGTTCATACCGGGGCCCGTGGCTTCCTTTAACATTCAGAGTTCTGGTGGGGAGGGAAAAGACCTCAATCCTTCAACCACTGCTGCAAAATGAATATAGGAGATTGATCTAAGGGGGATAGGTAAAGGGTACTAAAGTAATCCTGTATGTATTCCCCTGGGGGAGGGGGAAGAAATCTGGAGAACCCCCTCTCCTTTTTTTGTAAGTAGGGATGAGACCTGTCCCTTAACTTTAGGACCTTCTAGGCTCCATTTCTAGAAAAGGGTCTCATTAAAATATAGGGGGAACTCAATGTTTTGTATGAGAAACCTTTCTGCTCCAAAACACTACACAATGTCTCATCTGTGGCTTTGTTATAGTGAGGGGGTCCTCACTATAACTACAAAGGCCCTTTATTGGGCATTCTAACCCTCCTGTTTATTTAAGAGGTGAGGTCCTCACTTTCATTTGCTTGTAGATACTGAAGATATTTTGGGCCAACAACTCACACCTGTTATTGTACATTGAGTGGGACCCCTGAGTGGGACCCCTGTTATTGTACATTGTATAGGAGACACAGGGACCTTACAAAGAGTCTAAAAGAGACATAAAGAATATTATTCAGCTCCAAAGCATCTAACAGAAGCTGAAATGTCAGTTGTATTAGTAGTTTAGCCCACAATAACTCCAGAAACCCAATATGATGCTCCGGCCTCTGCTGGATGTAAGTCTATATCGGGTCATTTTGCATATAAGTAAAACTGGCCGCTAGAGAGATAATACGAGACCCGGGACACCTGCAATGACAAAGCAATTCTAAAAACAATAAGGAGATACCAGCTCACATCACAATCTATATACAACAAAATGAAAGGGATCATTGTGCTCCGAAGACAATTCTAAAGGCTGTCTTGGTATTCTCGGCTCTGCCATCTTGTCTGTCTTGTCTGTCACTTGTTTTCATTATGTGGACAAGAGTTGTATTAGGATAGCATGTAACTCATTCCTCTATACCAATTGCCACCATATAATTGGGCCTCATGTGGTCTAACATTTATAATCGTTCCATTGTGGTCACGTTATTTCTGGGCACAGGAAGACTCATTGGCCCTGACCTATTAAACCTTTCCAGATTTTCATCAGTGAAACTGGGTGATTCAGCAAACCTGGAATGAATCTTTTCCAGGATTCAATGCATTTTCTAGCAAATAACTTTGAAGAAATCCTTTTCAGGTTTGCTGGATCACTAAGCTTCACTGATTAAAGTGAATCTTTTCCAGCCTTGGTGAACTTTAATAAATCAGGCCCATTGTGTCTTTCTTGTCAGCATCATCAATTACATCTAGATCTCTGAAAATATAAAATGCAAAAACTTAGATTTGTCCAGTACTAAGTATTATACTGATCTGTTGAATCATATTTAAATAATAAGCCTAAATTTGGGAGGCAATTTAGAAACTTAATGTATCACTGAGTTGAGTCGGAGCATTTGCTCATTTCGATGTTTTGGTGAAGTCCAAGCTTATAGTCTGATACCAAAATAGATTTTATTAAGGCATTACAGAACTTGCATGCTATATACTAGATACTCTTTTTTTGGTAACTTTATCTATACTATATACTGAAAAAGATTTCCTGGAACCCCTGAGTATTTCCATGTAGTGTGTCTATGTAAATTCACATATGAAAATTCTGAGAGTTTACACTATGCAAAATGATATTTGTCATAAGAGAATGTTAAAGAAAAGCCTTGAGATGTGAATGAAAGAATGGATCCACTCCCCAAGCTGTGCGTGGAGACCTCATACTCAATCTTTCTTGACACTTGATCTCCGTAGAGTTTGGGTCCATGGCTCCCATTTTCAGCAATTCCCCAGATTCAGCTCTTTTTCTGCTTCTTTTGCTTGAAACAATCATTGGAACATTTTGCAATGCAATTGTCATGGGTATAATACTTAAAGGAAAAAAGCTCCTGAAAACTGGTAATATAATACGGATCTCTCTAAACACATCAAACGTGTGCTACTCAGTCATAGTGTTTTTTTCAGTGTTCAGCGGCATTCTTGGATCTGGAAATGTTAAGGTCACCAACTCTACCTTGGCTTATGTTGTCTACGCTCTGAACACATTTGCCCTAAATTCAAGTTCCTGGCTTACAGCCATTCTTAGCCTGTTCTATTTCATAAAAATCATGGATTTTAAGACTAGGACTATAGTTTGGACAAAGAGGAACATTGATACTCTCATACCATGGATGATCATGGGAGTAGAAGTGGTGGCTTTTTTTAGCAGCTTCCTTGGTATGCTGATCTATATTAAACCCCAAAGATCATCTTTGAACGATTCAATGATAACATTGAACAACTCAGTATCAAACACCCACATAGGATTTTTGAGCACTGTCTTAATTGTAAGTTCTGTGCCATTCCTCACCATTGTAATCACCACTGTTTGTATGGCTGGAACCTTGAAGAAGCACAGCCACAATATGATGAAAAAATTTAAGACCATAAATGACAAACACGTAAAAAGGTTCCGAAACACAGTCTTTAAGATAAAGCGGCTTCTAGTAGTTTATTCTTTTTATTACCTCTGTGCACTTCTTTTTTATTTTGCAATTGCTGCTCAGTTAAGGGTCCAGTTTTGGGTATTTTTATTGATGTTGTCCTCCTTCACCATGGTGCATTCTGTTCTTTTGGTCATTGGAAACCCCAAGTTGCAAGAATCAGCAAAGGAGATGTTGCAATGTACCATTTGTTCTCAACAAATGAATCCTTAGGGATTCCATAGCTATGTTTAAGAAGGGTCCTATTTATCCAGCTCATGGTATAGGTAAGAGCAGTCAATTATGTTCAGCTGGACTTGTTATTTTCATCCATGAAGCCCCTTTCATTTAAACAAACGGAGGGACCTAACCGTATACCCACAATGGAAACTCAATCTTCATTCATTTGTCATGGAATATGCCAGGTGAAGATTGGCCAAGATGATGAAGGGTGTAAATGCTGGAAAGATGCTGAATGGACTTTGTTCTAATTACATATTACTATGGTGCCATCAAGTCTTGGACAAGTGCTAATCATTCAATTAGCTGGAGGACATCAACAGACCGCATGCTTTATTAAACTGGGTCCATTAGAGGACATTGGAGCCAATACCCATGTTTTCTCATCTCTGATAACGCATTGCATTACTACTCCCTGTATTTGTTATGTATTTTATGGATCTTTATTTCAGATGATCAGGTTTTTGCTGGTATTTATTGAAAACATTTCATGTGTCTAGCATATACTTTTATGTTACCCATTCCTTCAATATTACATGGCAACTTATGTCTGCAGGTCTGAGACAAATTGTTAGTCTGTTATTGTACTACTAAGATATTACAATAAAGCTGTTGGCAGAATTATGAAATGTATGGTTATTAAATTCTGGTCATAACTTATACAAAAGTTACCCCTTACATTGCCCTAATGTTGCTCTATGTGTAGGCATTGTGCATTGCAGCTTCAATATGATCTTCAAGAAGTTGTGGACTCCAGAACCTCAATGCAAGCTGCTGCTCTCCTTGGTACCGTCCTCTTCTGGAACCGCTAGTTCTGGCAAGCACTGACACCCTTATCCATTGGTTCCCAACAAAGGGTTCCTTCAAAGGTTGCCAATGGGCAATTTGTGCCTCTCAAGTCAGTTTAAGTGACAGCAATGATCATTTTGGCTATCTTTACATACATACACGATAACAGGGGACTCTTAAGGCATCAACATAAACTGCTGCAAGTATCAAGACAAAGTGTCAGCAAATATTTGTTAATAGTAAAAACCTAATTAAATCAACAAACAAAATATAGTTTACAAGTGTAGTCTAAAGTAATTATAATTCTACGTATTTCACAGGTGCTACTGACTGCTCCATCAGGAGTTTTAAAAGAGACATCTATCCAAAAAGGAAGCAACCATCCAATCCTGTACAAATGCTTCAATTTTTGGTATTGTAAAATATATACGGGGGAACAGAAGAGATCTCTAAGTTTTTGAAATGTGGTATCAAGTGTTAAAAATAGTTACGATTGGAGTGCACACTTGTAAGATATATTTTTTTCTATCTGTAAGGGTGACACTCTTCCCAATGGCCAGCAATGTAAGAGGAATTCATCCCACTGACCACCACACTAATATACAGTGATCTGTGGATATAGGAATTACAGAAGACCCGAAAGTTATTTTGATGGTTCCCCCGTGTTGTAAATGTCAGGGAAAGCTGTCCTACTTCCTCAAATCAGTGCTGCCACTAAGATATTTTCTAGCCATAAAAGTACAGTGTCAGAAATGTTCAGCAGTTATTCTCCTTAACAGTTACTATTGCAAATTTTGGGTGAACATTTCTTGAATTATTCGCTTTATAATTTACCCATTCTAGAGGTGGATTGATGAATGAAAGGATCTTTTGGAAATTTGTGTGACTTTAATTGATTACAGTTGTCTGTCTTTATTTCTAAGGACAAAGTTTTGAGGAACTGCAAGAACAAACACTTATTTTGGAAGTTTAGAAATGATCCTTGGCCTAGGACAAAAATAATATGACTTGCAAATAAAAAATAATGACCTTTCTAAAGAATGTATACAAAGAGAAGAAATAATGGGGTTAGGAACGTGAGGCAGTTTGGGAAATAGGTCGTGATCAAGGTGACGGATATCTCTCAGCCATTGCCCAGGTCTGGGATGTTGTAAAGGGGGTCAAGAATTAGATAGGTTGAAGGAGACGAGGTTGTGGTCAGAAAGGAGAAATGGAGAGCTGTCAAGGTGGGTGAGGTTGCAGATTTTGGAAAATGCCGGTCTAAACTGTGTCTGGCGATGTGTGTGGGGCTGTTTATGATCTGTGTGAGTTCAAAGGAGGAGGAAAAGGAGAGCAGTTTGGCTGAGGAAGATGGGGGAAAGATGGGAAAGAAGGTTGGGGTCATGGCAGGTCATGGGAGAGAATATGTAGGAGCCAAGAGGCAAAGTTATCCACAAATTTTGAGGCTGGGCCGGGGAGGCGGCATCCAACAACAACAATGCCGGGTTGGGAGCAGAAAAGACGGACGGAATAGACTTCAAAAGAGGTGAAAATGAGAGAGGGTGGGGTAGGAAGGACTCTGTATGTACAGTTAGGTGAGAGAAGGAGACCCACACCACCCCCTACTCTATTGCCAGGTCTGGGGGTATGTGTAAAGTGCAGGCCTCCATAGGAGAGAGCAGCAGCAGAGTCAGAGGAGGAAAGCCAAGTTTCAGTGAGAGCCAGAAAGTTCAGAGACTTAGAAAGGAGAAGGTTGTGGTAATGGGGATGAGGTTAGGAGGAGGGTGAATCTTGGTGAAAGTGTAGGGAAGTTATAGGCTGTGGGGGGAGCAGGATTAGGTGAGATGTCACCAGAAAGTAGCAGTAGGGAAAAAGGTGCAGGAGCACAGACAGAGAAAGCAGGAGAGTGAAGGAGCAGGGCGATGGGGAGTTTTCAGACTGGGGAGGAGAGGGAAAAAAACCAGCAGAGTGAATACAGAGTGAATGATACATAGTAAGAAATAATGATAAATCATGGGAATAGATTAAATAATATAGCAAACTGAAATCTATGTAGGCGGGAGCTGTAGTATGGTTTGTAATGAGACTTGTGAGTTCAATATGTGGGATAGGGTGAATCAAAGTTAGAGAGGTAGCTGAGTGGCTTTGTGAGGATTGCAGCAGCAGAGGTTGTGTTAATGTCAAGGTGGTTACTGGATTAAGATTAATTTCATAGTCCAGAGATGGAAATCACACAATGTAGTGGTGGTTCCAATTCCTGTTTCATTGCCTGGAATACTTGCCAAAACACTTATAATTTTGGCAATTTAGACCACCTGACCACCATGTACCATGTGACTGTGCCTTATTTTTAAATAGATGTGCTTTGGGTTCTGCTATGGCTGAATATGATATGTGTCCTCATCTACAGGGGGTTTGTATACCTCCTGCGAAATGATTTGTGTTGAGTCTTAGGTGTGCCTAACACGAGTTCCACCCAAAACCAAGTGAATTTGTAGTGTAGGCAACCAGTCATGGTTACAGGTACAGTCATTGTGAATTTATGTGAATTTCACCATCAGAATCCAGAGAGATGTGTCATTGAAGCCAGAAACCCGGAGTGAGATTAAATATTGCAGAAGGGACATCACTTGCCATTTAATGCAAAGTAACCTGCCTGATCATGCAAACATAAAAGTCTTCTAATTTTTCACCCCCCTAATCATCCCAGAAGTTCTCCTCCTCTGGATCTTCTGTGGTTCCTGCTCCCTCATGGCATTCTATGTATGGGAACAATTTCCTTCTGACTGCATAGCTGCTGCTACTTTTGTGTGGAATTAAGCCATAAATTGTTGATTCCATGGGCTGGAATGGGAGTGACAATGAAGCCATAAGTGCTCATTAAAAATACTGAGCAGAAGATGGGCCTACACTGCAGAGCTTAGGGGAGCGGCCCTGGGGATAACAGTGGCATGTACCTGTGGGGTATTAAGTTGGTTTAGGAAGGCCGGTCACTCAGGTCCTCTGCAAGCTTTGCCTGCCCAGAAAAAGGAAGAGAAACATGGTGTATTAGGAGCATTTCAAGCAGGAAGAGTGGGGCCTTTCAATCACTTCACTACTTCCTGTGCCATCAGCCAATAAAAAAGCTGCCGGGTCCTCTGCCATAATCACATTGGAGGAGGTGGAGGAGCGTGCCTTGTCACCTTCTATTTGTGGTCTTCTCCTGAGCTCCTTTCTACTAAACACATATCTGACATCTATATTAGGAATATTTGGAAAAGTTATACTTTCTGTGGTTCTGAGGGGTCAGATTGGAGTCCTGCAGTTCTCTTTAAGTCAAGCTATAAATAAAAGCTAAAAAATTCAAAATATCAGAATAATTGTAAAATCTCACTATTCCATAACAAAAAATATATAATTCCTAAAAGCATCTCCCAAGAATATAAATCAAGGGTTTGGAGTTTTTTCCATGTTAAAGTAATAAATAAAAAAGAAGGATCAGTAAAAATGTCCATCATATAATACCAGGATCACAAACCCCATAGCAGCTAAAGATACCTTCACCACCTAAAGGTTTAAATGCTGGAATAAAAAAGAACTCTCTTAATGAATGTTTTGTTTTTGATGAACATAGGAACAGAGGAAATGAAGATTCAATAAAAGCATGAGCGACCTTTGGAGTTATATTTCCTATCTGTCTGGAGTTCAGCTTCGAACTCGCTGTATATTGTATTCTATGATGAAGGAAGGTGACAAATATTATTTGCATGTTTGTTCGTTAATATCCAGTCATGCAAATTTGGTCCCTCTTGAATTTCTCTACAAGAAAAGTCAGTTTATTAAGGGAGAATCATTATACAAATTAGGTAAAAAAGAGATGACTCAACACTTTGCAGTGATTTGAGGAATGGAAATCTGCACACAAGGTCAGCTATTACCTTTTTATGGACATTTTGTACCATTCCCAGGAAAGTTGTCTATATATTTCATCAACCTCCCAGAAGACCTCCAACCCAACAAGAAAGGCTTCCGAGTGTAAAGGAAAACATCCAAGCATGGGCCTTCCGGATGGAACTGCCATGATTATAACATGCCTGGCAGTGATAGTGCTGGAAGCTTTTGCCGGAGTCATTGCCAGCGTCTATGTTGTTATCATTATCCTGTTTGATTTTTACAGAAGGAAAAATATAAGGACTGGGAATAAAATCCGAGTTGCACTCAGCATCTCCAACATGTTATTCTCTATCGTTTCTTCATCTGGAGTATTCAGTGGGTTCTTTTGGCCACAGATCTCAAGAGCCACCTCAACCACCTACATCTTGTATTCCCTATTGATGTACACCATCAGTTGCTGCTCCTGGCTCAGCGCCAGCCTGAGCTTCTTTTACTTTGTAAAGATTGTACGACTTAGGAGCAATGCTTTTCTGTGGGTAAAGTCAAAAATTGGCTCAATTGTCCCCTGGACAATTCTAGTATCAGAAGTGGTGTCTCTGGGGAGCTTCCTTATTACACTTCTGTCTACTGCTCCTCACATTTCCCAGGATTCCTCAAACAGCACAACAACAATCTTATCGCTTAACATGATATCAGAAAACACAATGAAATCAAAACTTGTCCATATGATAATTATTGTGACTTCGTTGCCTTTACTGACCGTTATAGTCACCAGCATCTCCACCATTGTGGTCCTGAAGCAACACAAACACAACATGGAGAAGAATATGGGACCTTCAGGAAATGTTCAGCTCACGACTTACCAAAATGCATGGTGCAGAATGTTACGTCTTATGTTGTTTTTCATTGCGTTTTATGTGTTTTTACTTTTCTTTTATATGGCAGATCTTTCTGAGCAAAGCCTGGTATTTTGGATCTGCTGCATCATCTTGACGTCCTTTTCTGCAGTTCAGTCCATTCTTCTTGTCCTCGGAAACCAAAAGCTAAAGGGTGCCTGGAAGGAATTATTTCAGTGTATCACTGAGTCTAAGCAGGTAAATACCCCGGAGTAATTGCTTGTGATGTCCAGATTGAATTGTGTTGGAGAGGAACCTGCAGACAAAAGTTTATATTTTTTTTTGTCCTGGATGGTTGTGATCGCCATAAAATGCTATGATCCCAAAATCTAAAGGGAAATCAGCTCAATAAGTGATTTAATACATTTATGAACATGACTCAGTTAATACCAAATTATAATAGGACATCATAATAATTATATAAAAAAAAAGTTCCATTCACCTAAAATAAACAGTCCCACATATAACAGTCATTTACGGGCCAAAAATTCCACAAAATGCAGATATTAAAGACAATTATAATCCCCTTGAAGATAAACTCCAGATATTTAGGTCAGCTACCAATGTAATCATTTCTTTATCTCTAAGTATATATGGACAGTACTTTTACATTCACCACTATATTACCCATATATATATAAGGCTGCCACTAAATATGGAGCACCATGTTCCAAACACATATCACATGTAGGGGACTGCCTCTTTATATCTGCTTGCTGAGTTGTAACTTTGTAAATTGCGAATAAAGTTGTCGAAGTGTTTCCTGCCCCTGATAGTGGCCTGAGAAAACCCGATCAGGATATAGAGAAAGGCAGGAGGTACAGGGACAGAGATGAGAACATGTGCTCAGCCAGGATAGGTGCCTGCATCCCTTCCAGAACACACTGAAAGGTCATATTCTCGGAGATATTTTCATGGAGGACATGCGTGACATGGTCAGTAAATCACAACCTGTGTGACGCAGGTGAGCTCAAACCTCCTGTCACCTTGTGAAAATTGACACTCAGTGATTTGCATCCAAAACAAATCAGAAATAAAGATTGGAGCTGAGATCCATTGAAGGGAACACAAGATAATCAAGCCATTATGTTATTATTGATTTATAACATTCTGATCATGTATTTTATATAGTTTAGGAATGACAGATTGACATTTCTGAAAGTGTCACATGCAAGAGAGAAATCTGGAAGAAGTTCAATTACTGTTTGCTGAGATTCCGAGTCTGTACATCTGCAGTGCCCATTGTATGAGGTCCTTGCCTATGCTGTGCCCCAAGGTCCTTTACCTGCTGTTCGTATAATGAGGGCTTCCCAGCATCCCAGCACTTGATCTTTGCACCCGTTGTGCCCATTTTGAGGGTCTCCAAACGTTGCTGTACTTAGTTGCTGAAACTGCACACCTGCTGCACCCGTTGGGCCTGATTTATTAAAGCTCTAAAAGGCTGGGGAGGATATACTTTTCTAAGTGAAGCTGGGGGATCAAGAAAACCTGGAATGGGTTTCTTCTAAGTCATTTGCTAGCTTTTGAATCCTGGGCCAGATCCATTCCAGGTTTGCTGGATCGCCCAGCTTCACTGATGAAAGTATTTTTGCTCCAGCCTTGAAGAGATGATGGCAAATGATGGCATGAGAGATCTTATTGTTGGGTTATCCAAGAAGAGCTGACCTTGAGGTTAATAAAAGAGTTATTTCATAAAATAAACAGAAAGTCTCAATAAACATGTAAGCGCCAACATAAAGCTTTGGTAAAGCAATTTCAGAAAGATTTCCATGGACAGATTATGGGGAAAACCATTAAGTTGAAGAATCCTAACAGAAATGAAAATCACAAGCTGTCCATATGTATTTTTTTTCCATTTACCATTTGCAGACACGACATTAGGACAACTGGTATGTTGTTTTTTTACATTTTTCTTGCACATTACTGGGTTACTGTATTTCTGGTTTCTTGGGTGACTTTTCACTTAAATGTTATCTTTATCTAGTTCGCAAACATAAAAATTCAAAAGTTCAATGAGGCTCTCACAATACTCTGATATGCTCTGGGAAGTATTGGGGTAACGTTTTAAATCTTTGAACTTTTTGCACTTTGGGAGGAGGGCTGACCTGCCCGACCTGCTGGGCTACAGATTACAGGCCCAGAAGAGCCGATTACAGTGTTTCAAAGTGAAAGTGATTAATTTTCTTTGTGAACAGTTCATATTTGGTGTTTTAAGGTTTATGTCAACTTCCACCCAAACAGTGGTTATTCAGCCTGAAACAAATTGATCCTAATATCTCTGTAGACTGTGACAGGTGTCTTAGTAAGCCAGACTGATAGGATGAGCCTTAAAAAAAACATGCCTCCTCTCCCTACAATATTAAAAGCAGACCCTTCAAATGTCTGGGGACCCTCCTGGACAGCAAATTTGGGCTACAAGTATATGTCCACCTCTTTGTCAAACTTTAAGGCAAAAAGCGTGTCGCCCCCTCCAACTTTGTCAATAACCAGACCCTCACCTGCCCCCAATGGTGGCAAAGGTCATCATTTGGGGAGTGGGCTTCTTCACCACAACCTGATCTCACAACTCCGGGGGGGCTTGTCAAAAGTACTCGGGGGGGGCTACACACTTTTTGCTCCCTCCCTTTATGGGAAAACCAGTTTCCAAAGGGCCTTTTATGGAATAGGAGAGGAAGCACATACAATCACCACCACACTTGCTATACAGGAACGTCCTAGGTGGATTAAATGTTCTAGTTTAATATTATTATCTAGTTCTAGTTAATATTGTTGGAAAGTGTAAAATGAGTTAAATATGCCTCTGGTATTGACTTCAGTGGGATTCAAGTTCAGTAACAAATCAACCTGAAGGCTGGGATGAAAATGGACTAACAGTTCCTATATAAAATTAGATTCCTTTATAAAATTTGAATGCTTTAGAATGTGCTAATAAAACTTTAAAATGACTTATTATTCAAGCACCCATCTCTAACCTAGGCCTAATGATGCAACAGCATTTTTTCACTTGGATTACTTTTAAGAACCTAAAACATCTGTAACGTAAATGCAGATGGAGCTGTCAGTCAGAGAACATTTCAAAATTTGCATCAATCTTAACCCAAGGATCAAAGAATAATCCCAAAATCCACCGCTGATGTCATTGGGTAGATTAGAGTTGAACAAAAGTTTCTATAAATTTCTCCACACCTTCTGAGTTTTGTTTGGAGACCCTCTGAGTCTTGAAGGACACCTGAGATCTGCCGAGGTCACAATTCCTAAAGATGAATTCATAGGACTTCTTACCATCATTGTAATGCGTGGGGTGGTTCTTGATTGCTCAGTCTCTGTCTGAAATGGCTTTAGATACTTTTTCCATCCCTTCTTTTGCACAAATATATTTTGGCATCCTTGTGGTTGAGAGCATTATTGGAATTTTCACCAATGTCTTTATTGTACTGGTCAACCTCCGAGATTGGCTGAAAGGTCAAAGCCTGAACTCCAGTGATCACTTGGTGGTTTCTCTCGCCCTCTCGAACACTTGCTTTTCATTTGCTAACACTGCCATCATTGTGTGCTTCATATATTTTGTAGAATTTGTGTTTCCGGATTATGTTTTTTATATTGTGTACGGCACGATGAGTTATACCATCTTCTCAAGTTCCTGGCTTTCTTCCTGGTTGTGTTTGTTCTTTTTCTTGAAAATAATTAACTTTAAAGGTGGCTGCTTTGGGTGGATGAAGATGAAAGTTGGATCGCTGGTTCCTTGGCTGATATTTTTATCTCAGGTTATATCTTGCATTAGCTCTCTTCCCTTGATTTGGACAACTACAAAGGTATATTCACAAAATTCCACATCTTCGGATCTTGGGGGTAATGAGACATCCACAGTTACCAAATATAAAATCAATGAGTTTTACAATATTTTTTCAATAATAGTGAATTGTTTTGTGCCGTTTCTGATTGTCATGGCCACGACCGGTTGCATCATTGCTTCACTCTCTTTACATACCCGTCACATGAAGCAAAATATGGAGGATTCCCATGGTCCCAGCTTAAAGGTCCACCAAGCAGCTGCCAGAACCATGTCATCTCTTCTTGTGATTTATCTCATTTTCTATGTGGTTGAACTAGGCCTTGGCTTCCTTCCAATGAGCAGCCTATTTTACTGGATTTGTTTTATGCTTATTTCATTTTTTCCTACCCTTCAATCCATCGTACTCATCACAGGAAATTCCAAGCTGAGGCAAATTTGTTCAGAGTTATTAAATTGTAGAAAGAAATAGTAACAAGATTTACTTACTTGTAAGTTACTTCTTTATATCTGTGATAGAAAAAGTTATATGAGTTCTATGAAATAATAAGGAGATTGTGTTTCTTCTCTTTTAAAAAGCAAACTTTTCCAAACATGGCCAACAAACGCTGGCACTCTCTGCCATTTATTTTGTTGTTAGTCTCCATTTATTGCCTTTGTGTTTCCTCTCATGTTCTGAAATCATGAGAAAAATCAATTTAATCATTTTAGTAATATTTCACACCAGAGCAAAAAGAACGCCGCAAGGAAATTTGCGCTAATATTCTTCAAATTTTTTCCTAAAAGCATCACTAGGCTCTAAAACCGGGATCTTCCAGTATGGTCCTGAAACAAAAACACCTTCATCACCATGAATCCAAAAAGTCCAAATTCACAGCCATGTCATCGTGTTTTGTGACATGAAGGCGCCATTTTGGCAGAATGGGTTCCAGAAGACACAACGGTGACCCAACATTATTATAAGGAAGACAAAGCTGAGAGACAGAGTCAGGAAAGACGGCAGAAATGTGGGAAATGGTTTCATTCTGCATCAGGACAATGCTCCTTCTCACACAGCACTTTCTGTGACCCACAAACACATTACTACGCTGGAAAATCCTCCATATTCACCAGATTCGGCAGCTTGGGACTTTTTTCTTTTTCCTAAAATGAAATCAGTGATTAAAGGAACACGCGTTGTGTCAATGGATGCAGGAAACAAAAAACATCAGAAACTGATCTGCTCCACACCTTCCACCAGTGGGAAACAAGATGGTGCCAGTGCTTCACTGTGAATGGAGAGAATATTGAAGGGAACAAACATTAGAATTATCATATCAATAAATAAAAGTTAGTTTTATATCACAGTCTCAGTATTTCATAGACAGGCCTCTTTTTTGCATGGTAAGATTATTTAATGATAAATGTTTATCTAGATTTTTAGACTAATGAAAATATACGTAGACACAATTCTAATAAAAATTTGCTTTTTAAATGACTTTGAATGAAACATGATTGCACTATTTTGCTGTTATCCTCATGTCTCTTTCTCTTTATGCTATGCACATCTTGTAGACTCTGGGCCAGCCAGATTTATGAAAGCTCTCCGGGAGTGAAGAAGATAGACTAGCATGAGCTAACCTGTATAATGCAACAAATCCGGGTTTGTTGGATCACCCAGGTTTCCCCATGATAGTTTATCCTCTTCCAGGAAATATGTACAATGCTCCAGCGCCAAAAAGAAGAGTTTTATTTCTACAGTGAACATGTTCTAGTACATGTTGGTACAACTGCTTAAAGTATCACTCTGGAGATGATAACATTGTATCTGTGATCAGTGTAAGTGTGCTAAGAAATGAAGTTCCTGCGGCTGACACATTAAAAGGGGACATATTGAAATTTTAGTAATATGTACAATAGTATTTTTGGTTCTATGGAAGTGTTTGGGTTTAGATTTTTTATTATTATTTTATATAATTTAATGGATAAATATTATAACAAAAAACAATGTTTCAACATGCGTATATTGGAAAGCATATATACGTATATACACCAGCATATATTATAGTATGCTTCCCATGTTATATTTGGATTTTAATTATCTAATATTTGCATGTTATAATTGAAAGAAGATACAGGAGCTTGCCAGAGAAAAGTTTTTGGTTCTGATTAAATGTTGGTTTCTAGATTACTTTGATCACCATAATTGACTTTTATTTTTAGTTGTATTAGAGCAACAAAAACAGCGGTAAGTATGCTCCATGGTACTTTTTCATTTGCACTTACAGTTACATTTTCAGGACAAGCTTTCTTAGGTCTGCCCCAATTTCTCTGGTCCTCAGAATCACACAGTTGTGGAATATGGACATTCATCATTAAGTAACTATGTGACTGCACAAATTTATATGTATCTACTCAGGGGAACCCTAACATTTGCTGATCTTCTTGCTTTTCAAACTACTAGGGTCAATAATAATTACAAGTACAAAGCAGAAAAGGTGTTTTTTCTGTTTCTATTCATATTTTATTATCCTTATTTCCCTTCCTCATGTGCACTCTCTCTCAAAAGTTGGATGATTGATGCCAACAGTTGCCTAATAAAACAATATACCCGTGCATAGGGTCTGATTTATTAAAGCTCTCCAAGGCTGGAGCGAATACACTCTTATCAGTGAAGCTGGGTGATCCAGCAAACCTGGAATGGATCTGGTCAAGAATTCAAAATATTCCTAGAAAAAAGAAGCCCATTCCAGGTTTGCTGGATCACCCAGCTTCCACTGATGAAAATGTATCCTCTCCAGCCTTGTGGAGCCTTAATAAATCAGGGCCATAGTCTACAATAATATTGGGGATACACATGGGATGCACGAAGTGTGCATTGTAATAAAGTCTATATTAGTTGGATATGTAGACTTGTAGATTATGTAGGTAGATTATCTTGTCTTTCTTCCATGGTGTAAAATGTTGTATGCTGTAATCGCACAAGGCAAATCGCAGTAACTGATATTACAGACAAAGATCATATGACAGATAATTCTAACCAGCCTTCTGACACTGAAAAAAGGCAGGAATAAATTCATAGTGAATAAGAAGCTGCTACTGAATTTTAAAGCAGAGCGCTTCTCCATTAGCAGAAAGATGGATCCAACTTATATTTGGTTTTTCGTCTTCACATTTACAGTTTCGTTGGCTGGATTTTTTTTCAGCATTTTTATAATAGTGGTGAGCATCAGATCTTGGTGGAAAGGAGCGAGCCCAGGAGATGTGATCCTCGGTGCCTTGGGATTCTCCAACGTCATCCGGCAGATTTTTCTTATAGCCAGCAGCTTTATTTTTTGTTTGTTTCCTGAACTGTCCTTCCTAAAGATCTTCTACACAATATTCTTCATTATATACATTCCTTTATCTTGCTGGTCATCATGGATGACCTGTTGGCTTTGTATCTTCTACTGCGTTAATATCACCAATATGAGAGGCACCGTTTTCTTATTTTTCAAATCCCAGTTCCCCAGGATGGTATATGGGCTCATTTTGTTCTCCATCCTATTGTCGTATCTTCTAATATCTCCTTTTACGGAACCTTTACCTTCTTCAGATACAAATGGCTCCTTTCTGGAGACCATGCACTATCTTCCATATAAGCTTTCTAACACAGCTTTGGCAATGGTGTACTTCTGGCATAGTTTTCCCTTTATCCTGATTGTGGCATCCTTAGGAATAACTCTCAAGTCCCTTACCATGCAGGTCTACAGGATGAAGAAATCAGCTTGCTTCAGTTTTCCTCGGATCAAAGGTCATCTTAGCGCCATGATGACTATGACCTTCCTGCTAGCACTTTATTTAATGTTTAGTTTTTCCCAGATCGTCCTGTTATTGAATAAGATTCCCACCTCCTCCATGTGGCGTCAGATAGGATTAGCAATTCATTTCACATTCACTTTGGTGCAAGCTATCGTCCTGATATTGGGGAACCCAAAACTGAGCTCTGCTTTCAGAAGGATCATCAAATTCCAAAAGCATGAAGACCAAGAGCTGGCAGAATAATTCTGTAAGAGGATATTGTTCCGATCACCGTTGTTGTGATAATATCAGATACTTCTGTAACATTACAGTCAGACTTTTCTAAGAGGCAAAGTTTTCATGTTTTATTTCTATTCCTTATTTTTTAAATGTATATTAAATGTTTTACAAAATATGAAGATTTTAAAACTCTTAATTGCAAAGTTTAGGGAAACTGTTAGAGAGAAAAATATGTTAATGGTAAATAAAATGAGTAATTTTACATAAAATCATTTTTAAGTGGTGATTGCTTCTTCATAAACAATGAGTTTGGGTAAATCCAATGTATTCATTCTGCTGACCTGATATTGTATCTTTAATATGAAAAATGTAGGGGAAAAGAGGCATTTTTATATTTTAGTCGCTTCAGTGCTCATAAAAGTGAATAATAATAAAAAGTCAATCTCTTAAAAATTGCAAAGAAAATATTTTGTAGTAGAATAGGTAATATAACCCCTCCCCCCCCATTGGTGTCTTATGTATTCTACTTCCTCCTCCATTTCCTGTAATAGAATAGGTATTATATCTCCCTTATGTTGTCCTGTGTCCCCTACGCCCTCCTCCATTTCCTGTAGTAGAATAGGTATTATAACCCCCTTATGGTGTCCTGTGTCCCCTACGACCTCCTCCATTTCCTGTAGTAGAATAGGTATTATACCCCCCCCCCCTTCAATGGTCTCCTGTGTCCCTTACGTCCTCCCCTATTTCCTGTAGTAGAATAGGTATTATAACCCCCTTATGGTGTCCTGTGTCCCCTTCTCCCTCCCCATTTCCGGTAGTAGATAAGGTATTATACCCCTCTTTATGGTGTCCCCTACTCCCTCCCCCATTTCCTGTAGTAGAATACGTATAATCGCCCCCTTATGGTGTCCTGTGTCCCCTACTCCCTCCCCCATTTCCTGTAGTAGAATAAGTACACCCCCTCTCTGGTGTCAGGATCCCCAGTAACCTGTAATAAAAAGGTATTATACACCAACCACTCTACAACACTACTTGTAAATTGTATGGCTAGCATCGCTATCCACAATTACAGGAATCTAAGATATGTTAACTTGTTTTATTTATGCTATCTTTTAGAAAATTGTTAAACACTATGTTTTTGCATCCCTTTTGTTTCAATCCAATAAAGAGAAACATTTCTAACTAGTCTGTTATGGCAACCCCACTTCCAACCGAGTTCAGCAAATCCCTCTGATATTCAAGTTACACACATGGACGCGGACGCACTATTTAAGTATTGAGCATAATAATTTTATTTTTTATTACTCATTATCATTTTATATTTTAGGCTTGGCCTCACCCTCTCACTTCTGTTCCTGTGCTCCTCTATGGAGGCCTGTACTTCCCAGATACGCCTCGACTGGTCACGAGGACAGGTCCGGGGCTGGGTCTTCTTTGTTCCTTATACTGTACCTACAAAGTCTTATCAACCCCACTTTCATCTTCTTCATTTGATACATATGCTATTCATCTTTTTGCCCTTCCCGTTGTTGTTTTTTATCCACTCCTGGCCGAATCCTCCATTTGCTGGACAAGTTTGCTTCTGCGCATTCTTTGCTTTGACCAGCCCAGTTGGGGACTTCAGCAGTGATACCTCTTCTTAGTTAAGCTTCCCTCTTCCTCCAGCTTATAAATTTATTTAGCCTCACACACCTTTCTGGATAAATACTGGATCTTGTCTTCTCTGAACTTTGTACCATCACCCACCTAATAACTCGGAGTGTTCGCCTTCTGACCACAACTTTCTTACCTTCAACCTTTCTACATCATGTCCCTCAAACAACCTCCCCAACCACGTAGGTGGCAGAGACCTCCATAAGCTAAACTCTGCTCTCAGACTGCATTGCTTCACATCCTTTCTCTTTCTCTGCCCCTGTTACTGAAATTATAAACTGATTTATCTTCTGTAATAGTGAATTGGAAGTTGGCAAACAAAAATTACTTTTATACAAGGCTGTACTAATTTATTCAGTTTTCTGGCATCTGCAGGCCCTCACAACCAAAGTTTATCAGAACCAATAGGACTGTCCGTGTTTGAAGGGAAACGCCAGCAATACAGAACAAACCATTAATTTACCATTACCATATACCAAAATACCATACCTAGCTATACAATGACATGGACATTACTGCACATTATTATCATTTAACAGGTCTAAGATATAAACAATGGTAAAGTAAGGATGACTTGGATGGTCTGAATGGGCCAGTGTTTGATTAGACATGTGAAGATTTGTAGATATTCATAATTGTGCTGAATGATTACAGAGTTGCATGTATTTGTATCCTCTACAGTATATCTATCTGGTTCAACATTACATTTACAATAGGCATTGATAAATAACCCGTTTAACCTAACATTATCATTGTAGAAATAACTGACCCTGAAGAAAAAAATATATCCCCTCCCTTCTTACAGGGAAAAGCAGCAATTTACATGCATGACACATAGGAAATCCGTTAAGCCTCAAAGCTTAAGATATGCAAAGTCGTAGCATATAGAAGGCTTCCGCTGTATTTTTTATTAGAGTGAACAGTGGACTAGTTTAAAGGCATGAGATATCCAGGAGACACAAAACCAAACACCAAGAGAGAGGAAGATAGAACTGAAAACCATTTTGTAATTGTGGCAAACATTGTGTAGAAGAGAAGGAAGCACTAAATCCATCCTTAGATTTTACAATGCAAGCTGCCGACATTATAATTCTGCTTTTAAAAATGATTGTTTTATCCTCTGGAATATTGTTCAATGTACTTGTAACTTCTTCCAGCTTCAGAGAACGCCACAAAGATGGATTCCAAAGATCTCAAGATTTTATTGGGTTTTTCTTAGGATTGTCCTGTACGGTCTTCTCCATTTTTCAGTTTTCTCTTGCCATATCGTCCTATATCTGGACACCATTGTTTCAATACCTAAACCTCTGTTTAATTGGCACCACTTTTATGTTCTTCTTTCTTTTCTTCTTCAGCTTGTCCATGACTGCTTGGCTTTGTGTTTTCTACTGCATGAAGATTGTCTCTTTTCATCATCCGCTCCTTGTGGCCATTAAGTCAAAATTTTTCATGAATCTTCCATATTTGATTGCAGGAACCTTTGTTGTCTCTGGAATTTTACTGATCCTATTAATCTATGCCATTTTTACATCTGTTCCTATGGACAGTACTTATAATAACACCATAAATTGCCCTAAACTCAATGTTACACTCCTGGACAATGTCAGGTTTATAACCAATATGTTTAACATTTCTATTGTGGCTCCATTTGTACTCATTGTTCTGTCTCTGGGTTGCACCATTTCCTCTCTTGTACAACATATCTATAGAATACAGCTCTCAGCCAGCCTTGATAATTCCCATTTTAAAGTTCATTTAAATGCAACCAAAGTTATGACTTATCTGCTTGTGCTAAACGTCTTCTACTACTTCTCCAGTCTAATGTTGGATTTGCGTTATGCGTCTTCTAATTACTATTTGCTGTGGACTTTTGTGACAATATATTACATTTTCTGGCCACTCCAGGCTCTTGTTTTGCTCTTCAGGAACCAAAAATCCAATTTTGCTGCTTTTGTATATTTCTGCAGATGACCTTCAAAGGTCTGACCTGGTCAGAGGTCTAAATTCCCATTGGAAAGTGTGAATTCAGGTAAAAAATAAATGGCCTCTCAGTTAGTTGATTTGTTTGTAGTCAACAAGGAAAAAGGGGTTTGAAGAGAAATTGTCACAAAAGTCCAAATTAAGAAAAGGGGTTTCATGTGTAAATTAGAGAGGAGGAGAGGCTTCCATTCAGCCACTCTGCCATAAAGCCCAGGTCAGCGGAGGGCTTCAGTTATTTACCCCAGTGACTATTAAATTCTTGCTCACCTCTCTCCCTAAGGCCCTCAATTACTCGGTTTGGTCAGGTGACCAGCCCTTGGAAAAGTCCTAGCTGTTCCAAACTTCTCTCATTGGAGAATTTTGGAGGCTACAGTGCTTTTGGGAACCTTCAGAGCAGGAGAAATGTATTTTGTAGCAATCCCCAGATCTGTGTTTTACAACATTTTATTTAATCTCTAGTTAATCAGATATTCAGTCATCCCTTAGTAAATTTAGATCATTGTGGTGTTAAACAAATATATCTGCAAAAAATACCTTTAATTATTTTACTTATTATTAATTAGTGAAGGTTATCGAAACAGTTTATTTCACATCCAAATCACGCCTTGGTACTCTTCTGCCCCAAAGGTAAACCCTCCTTCACAGAGCCCAAGCTTGGAATAGATGTTACCCAGATCAGATATATGTAATGTATAGTCCTGTAGGAGCTAGCATAGGATCTTCCATGGTGCTCCATGCAACGGAAATGAAAACTGGAAACCCAGCTCAAAGACTTATCGAGGTCTATAAAGGACTGACTGTGCATTAAGCTAGACATTCATCCAACTGTAGTTTAAGATAAAGAGTCAACCCCTTTTTTACAGGGAAGAGATACAACAGTCAGGTAGTAGAAAGGCACATCATGTAAAGTCAATTAAAACAATATACACATATTAGAAACCTGCCGGATCTTTTCAGAAAGCTTTACTCTCTATCATTGATCCAAAGGAAGGGGAAAAACACTATACAACATGATTCAGTTTACTCAAATGAAGAAAAAAACCTTCTAGATCCTGTAAGGCAGGGGTGTCAAACTCAAATACACAGTGGGCCAAAATTAAAAACTTAGGCAAAGTCGCGGGCCAAACTGGAAACTGATACTACAATTCCCTGCGCCAAGAAAACAGTCCAATGGGGGGCTTTATTTTATGAGTGGCTGGAACTCCCTCTTCACTGAAATAGCACCGCTACTACAACTCCCTGCGTCTATAAAACAGTCCAATGCAGGGCCACGCATAGGCAGAGAGGCCGCTGGTCTATAGAGGCAAGTGATGCCAGGAAATGTAGTAGCGGCGCTATTTCAATGCAATGGCGAGCCAGCTGCAATTCATATTTAGGATTCCTTTGGGGGCCAAAAAAAAGGATGTTGCAGGCCAGATTTGGCCCTCAGGCCAGAGTTTTACACCCCTGCTGTAGATCTATTTTACTCGAAGCAAAAGAAATTATTTTCTGTTGTTCTAAAGTATTCAATATCCATTGTTCGTGATTAATGGAAAATTTTGCAAACTGTAAGTTTTAGTATCATTACACGTTGCATAGCATTACAGTACAAATAAAAAAATGCAATAAACAGATCCCTGAATTGTGTAAATTGTTACAATATATTAAAAAATCAAATTGTAAATTAAAGTGAAATAATCAAGAACTAAAATATAGTAATTCAGTCTCTATGTAATAAAATATAGGTTGAGCTGAGATTGCCTCTGTGGGTAGTATTATTGACTGTGTGGATATCGAGAATGTATGGTTTTCTATATATAGGTTTTCTATATTACCTTCTCCCATCTCAAAGGAAACAGCGAGAATTTACATGTATGACACATCAAAAATCTTGTAAGCCTCATTGCTCAAGGTATGCAAAGATTTGCAAAGCTAGATCTAGAAGAGTTTAGTTTCCTTTGGTTATCAAAAATAAAACAATAAAACAAATAAATCTAATTGTATATTAGAGGATATAGTCAGGAGATACAATGGAAAAACACAAAGTGTGAGAACATGATATCACGAGATAATTGTTGTACATTTCCTTCAGAAGTGAGCAGAAGCATCTGATACAACTCAGGGTTTTACAATGACTTTGCCGCCATTGTTATTCTGGTTCCTATTATCCTCATGTCATGTTCTGGAATATTTCCCAATATACTTGTAACTTTTTACAGCTTCGAAGCCTGGCTCAAGGCTTAAGACCTTATCGTGTTTTTCAAGGGATTATCCTACACAGTCTTCAGTCGGCTTATATCTGGAAATCTGTGATCTAAAGCCTAAATCTTTATTTGTTTCCACATATCTCTTCATCATATATTTCAGTTTGACCATGACGGCTTGGACGGAGCGGCACCCTGCTGCCCGCTCTCCCCTTCCCTTTCATTAGGATCGGTCGTCGTCCATCGTCCGTGGATCCGGCAGGTCGGTCGTTCGGACGATGGACGACACCATCTGTACACACGGCAGATTTTCACCCGAATTTTGGGCGATGCCGATTATCGGGCGATAAAAATCTGCCGTGTGTACGTAGCTTTACAGAGCAAGAGATACCTATATTAGAGCACTAGAGGTTTTGAATGGGAAGACTTTCAGCCAATCAGAGACTCTATTGCTGGGCATCTCCTCATTGATTTCGAGACTGAACCGTGGGAACTGAACTGCAAATGAACCTCTGCCCCGGGGGTTGTAGTGGAACTACAGAGTTCAAAACATACAACTAGTAAAGGGCTACAAGAGCAATCTGAGCCCTTAATAGTCCCTAAAAATAACTCAAATTCTCCCACCATTTACTTCAATGGTGATCAAATTCGGCATTCAATCACCCGTACAATATCTCATTATTCGATCGAATAGCTGTCCAATAGAATAGTGAGATATTCGACCGACACTACCTGTGATATCAACCCTCTCAACTCTCTTGTACATCATGCCCATAGACTACAACTCTCACTCAACAATCCGCACATAAAGACTCATCTAAATTGTGCCAAAGCTGTGATTTGTGATTGAAAATTGGAAAATGATGACTGGAAGTGATGTTTTGAACTGGATATCTGTAGTTTATAATAATGGTTTATGGCCATTTCAGGTGCTCAAAGAAATCCAGAGTCATGGAGCATAGACAATTCTACATAACATTTCATGCCCACCTGCTCCTCGAACTGACCATATGTATATTTAAAAAAGTCAGACCCTTGCAATCTACATCCTTACCACCTTCCCCCCAAATCCCGTTCATCGGACTCCCACAATTTATACCAGACCTATCTGATCCCAGTTTACAGTCACAGTTACAACATGGACCTCCTGAGTCCTTTTCCCCCCACCTAAATAAATGGCCCATCCTGTCCAACATGAGTAAGGACCCTGACTGTAGCCTTATTGGCTTGTGTAGGATATGTCATCTGTACCACTTCCTGCTAACTCTACCTTCCCCCTTCATACAGATGGTCTCTGACTACTTTTGAACAACTTTGCTTGGGAACAGGCCCAGTAAAACAGGTCATATCACTTATTTACCTAGACTTCGTTGATGATGAAGCCGAACGCACTTGGGAGCTGGGTAATAAAGGGGCTTCATCATCATCATCAGGAGAAAAGGGTGGCAGCTTGCTCGTGAGGCAGTGGCTGAGCCAGCAAAGTGGTTGCATGGCTGGTAGTCAGCAGGGTGGCAGCAGTGGGAGGTCGGGAGCCAAACATGGCCAGAGTAGACCACCTGCTTCGCAGCAGCCTAGCTGCCCTGGAAGTAGTGGAGCAGGAGTTCACGGAGGCAGCGGTGGTAGCAGTCAGTCAGTGCTTGAGGAGGCCACGTTATTTGTCAGTTGCCAGGACTATGGGATGAACAACATAATTCCACTGCTTCATGTCCTGGAAACAATGCTGGTAAATCTGTCTGGTCAGGGGACTGGAGACGTGGCGCCTAGATCTCATGGCCACATGAGCCCTGTGGGGGCTGAACTGGAGAAGGAGGGGAGGACATTGGAGCAAAGGCAATGTATAGCGAAATGGGTGGTTTTTCTACTCAAGTGACAGGAGAGGAGGAGCAGGAGCAGCCAGAGGAGCTAGAGGGGGATGAGGAAGACTAGGCAGAGGACCCAGACACACCGTGCTTGGCAGTTTGCTGTGGAGATGGAAGCAAGGAGTCCCTTCTATTCGCTTGCAGAAATTACCCGCTGCATGCACACTTGCTTGCGCAATGACAGCCGAGTTGTCACCATTGGGCAGAGGGATGACTTCTGGCTCTACACCTTGTTGGACCCTCGCTACCTGTCGAAAATGGGGGCCTTTTTTACACCCACTGAGAGGGAGGACAAACTGAACAACTACATAGACATCCTATATAGTCAATTGGCCACTGCCTATGTGCGCCATCGTCCATCCTTTTGCAGATCTGACCGGGGAGGCCCTCACTCATGTTCCACTGCCATGGCTGCTGGGGAGCGGTGGGGTGGCAGGAGCGGTACCAGCTCCATCAGCAGCAGCCTGAGTTTAGAGTCGCTGATGAGCAGCTTTCTTCACCCGCATAGTGAAGGAACTACTGACCAGCAACTAGACATAGAGCAGAACCTGAACCAGCAGGTGGTACTTGGAGTGCACCATGTCAGCCGCCATTGAAGATCTGCTGGACTACTGGGCAGGCAAACTGGATTTGTGGCCGCAACTGGTCGAGTTTGCCCTGGAAAAGCTGTCCTTCCTGGCCAGTAGTGTGGCATCGGAGCGGGTGTTTAGTGAGGCGGGGGCCATAGTTACCCCAAGAAGAACTCGCCTGTCCAAAATGTGGAGAGACTGACCTTTGTCAAGATGAATTAGGGGTGGATCAGCCAGGATTTCAAACCACCAATGCCTGATGCATCTTATTATATGTACCATGCCTCCTGACTCAAACCTTCACAAAGGAGCCCAGTTTCTGCTGGTTACCTGCCTCAGCTACAACTCTGATGCTGCCACCCTCCTGATGCCACACATCAGATGCCAAATGCTCCTTCATTCACCCACCTTCGTCAGCGGGTACTTGTATTGCCACCCACCGCCCCAGTCTGTTACCGGGTCACTTTGTGGTCTCCTGATGCTGCTGCTGCCATCTCTACACTATGTCACCTTGCCATGCTGTGGCCTCCTGATGCTGCTGCTGCCGCCGCCACCTCCAGACTTTGTCATTGTGCAACTCTGTGGCCAGTTATCCCTGTGGTACATTTTCCGACACATCCTGCTTCTAACCCAAAAGTTGCAAGGATCAAGAGGCCGCACTTTCTCTCTCAATTCTCTCATCTCTAGTCCCAATCCCAAAATGGCTAAAATTTAGAATTTACAAAAAATTGGCAACATGACATTCTAGGGAAAGACTATGGACTTTGTAAAGCATCTTAAGTGTTGTTATCTTTGAGTTGTAATTTATCCTAATACAATATGGATATTGCCATGTACTTCTCTATTTCGAATCCTCCTGGCTCAACTGATCTTGTTTACTTTATTGCATCTCCATTGGTTTGCTGTAACTCTTTATCATGTAATTGTTATCTCTGTAGCCATATTGTGTGTCTGTTGAATAAAAATCTTAATTAAAAAGAAAAAAAGTAATCGAAACTCCTTTCTTTTCTTTCTGCAGATGCCTTTAAATTGATTGTAATTTTGTATTTTCTATTGCTTCTCTTTGTAACTCTGTAAAAGTATATGAGTGTTTCAGAACATATTTCAGAATCTTATAAAGCCTTAAGAACATTTGTTATAACGAAGCATGCTAATGAAGGACCGTACCTAAACTTAAATATCTATGTCATTGCCTCTCAAATAAAAAATGATGAGATTTTAGCATTCAGCATTAGTTATTCATTATTTGTAGTCACATATTGATTGAAACTAAAGTGTGCATCCTTAATCTACAATAAAGTTGTTTAGTTTAGTCTGTTCATATATAAAGTGTATTATCACTCTGCAAGGGATGTTTCACTTAGCTTACCCAAACAAATCCCAGGAAATAGAAAATAAAATACACGAAGAAATGAAGAAATCAATGCTAGAATAATCAAATATTGTTTATTATTGTAACACATTTGCTTGTGGCTGTTATGAGTCTATTATGCAGTATAATATGTTATCATGGGCAGCAAAGTATTGTTCATTGAATTATGTTTCTCCTATTTTTTTTACTGTAAATTGGTTTATCGATGCGCACAGTTAACTATTTGTCACATATCTCAGCTAACACTCATCCTTCTCATAATGATATTTTCTGTTTTACAATGTAACATAAACCTGCCCAGGATTTGAATGCTGAGTGGAAATGATTTGTATATGAAGCACCTGGAATTGGTGCAAAGAAAGTAAACACAACTGGAATAATTCCGCCTTTTACATACCACAAACAAAGCCTTGTTATTGTGTGAGTTGCACAGTATTCACCCATGGGACGTGATTTCACTGAACCCCATCTGTGATCTGAAGATTATTATTATTATTAAACAGGATTTATATAGCGCCAACATATTACGCAGCGCTCTACATTAAATAGGGATTGCAAATGACAGACTAATACAGACAGATAAAAGTATAAAGGATAAAAGTTTGCCAGTTAAATTTGAGCACAGACATCAATAAGAATCCAACAAAAGTTCCAAACAAAAGGATGTTTTATTGTTGTCTCTGTGACCCTTGGGGAGATTCTCCTTACTTCCAATCCTGACAATGACAATTCCTTACTATGGTTTTTTCAAAGTGTTGCAAAGATACCTTGAGGCCTGGTTTTGGTTGGTGTGGGTACCTTAAAGGAGAAAGCTGTACACTTGTCTTAACTTGGTCCATGAAGGTGGAACCAGGAGATACAAAGAGGGCCAGTGTTTACTTTCTCATCATTGGCCTGTCCCCAGTAGTCATGTAGGCCTTCTGGCTCTTGTGGAATGCAACCAGTTTAGTGGGGACTAAGCACCACCAGAAAAGAAATAATACCCATAAACAATTAAAGCCTATGACTGAGCAAACACAGCAACCCAGCCTTGCAATGCCCTGGCCTTACCCTAAATTCACACTAATAACACCAGTAGATATCCTAGGGGTGAAAGCAAATCTGTCCACATGTGTGATGGTATTCTTTTCACTATGGTGTTCAAATAGGGCCATACTGGACCATTCAATCTGGGCCATGCTGTATGGAGGGTGTTGGCTCTCCTCGTCACCAATCAAAGTTCATGACATTTATTTGAGAGTCAAACCATTTATTTCCTTTTGTTTTTCAATTTAAATATGTTTACTTTCATTTCATCATGCCAAATATTATACCACCTGCAAATGTTCCCATATAATGTATTATTAAAGAATAAATATTTGTAAAATTTAAACATTACACTTCATCAAAATTGTTACAAATATTTAACATGCATTTTATCCGATACATATACAATGACAATGTTAGATACAAATTACAAACGTATGTCTTCCACATAGACTTACATCTACTTTAGGTGTTTTCAGCTTTGATAAATGAACTAAAACAGAAAATCCAACCAATCATCATTTTCCAGGCGTTCCTCAGTTTGTTGTTACTGTAAATAATGATAAGAGAGTTTGCTGGTAATAGTAAGAACATAATCATTTGTATCGCCGAAAAACTGGGATCTCCACCAATGAGACCTGAAAAACAAGCTAGAAATAAAACCAAACAGAAAAGAGTGTGGCAGATGAAGAAACTGATCATTTTATAGACAGTCCTTGTATATGTCCCAGTATTGATGGGACTGGCCATCTTCATCATCTTCATTTTATGAGTGTGAAGCAGAAGCGATCCAACTGCTAAGATGGTGGTCATGGCCATCAGGATGTAGGGCATAAAAAACAGAGCAACAGTCAACAAATACACAAGGCGCCTGTCATTAGTAATACTTGAACTAGGGACTGCAGAGCTGTTTGTATAAACTTCTTTTTTGACAGCAGAGAACAAAAAACTCAGGAAGCTGCAGCAGAAAGAGAAGACTTCAACTGCCACCACTAACCAAGGGATGACAAGTGTGACCTTCCTCTTCACCAATGCCAGAATGCTGGACCTAAATGGGACAATTTTTATGAACAGGAAGAAGCAGAAGATAGCGGTGAGATACAAGCTGGATCCCATACTGTATAGGATTAGTAAAAAGA
Organism: Pyxicephalus adspersus; assembly: GCF_032062135.1. Taxonomy (NCBI): domain Eukaryota; kingdom Metazoa; phylum Chordata; class Amphibia; order Anura; family Pyxicephalidae; genus Pyxicephalus; species Pyxicephalus adspersus. Next base: position 1,045,539 of record NC_092864.1, on the reverse strand, counting down.
AATAAACACTTAAAGTGTTATATACTCCAGGCAAAAAGATGAAACAGAACAAGGAGGAGTTCAAAACCAATGTTAAGATGATGTTGGACCTGTTCATTGCAATACGCATTACATCTCCAGAATGAACACTTTTCTCTTTATCATATTTCTGAAGAATCACCAATAGAATGAAGAGATTCAGTAATATCCCGATGACCACCTCCAAGGTGATCACAGTAACGCGGAAACCCCCAACTAATGAGGAGGATGGGGGATATGTGTGCTTCATCTTCATAAAATCCCTTTCATCTGGGAAGATCGACCTAAACTAGAGCAGCCTTCCCCTCCACAGATGCATATTTGCCTTGATCCATTTACTTTGGTTCTTATAATATTTACAGTCAACAGCAAAAATCCTCAGTGTCCTGGTCATGTCTGTGCATAGAATTCTATGAGATCATCTCTGACCTCACGTTAATCCCAGTTCAGAATAATGGTAGACTGAACACATTGGACATTATTGCCCAGATGTGACTCCTATGACTGCTTGCAAACTTCTTTGATAAGGGGCATCATGGACCATCACTATTTAAAGCTAAGCATTGCTTACAGATTATTATGTGTGTGCACATATTTGTATTTCTGCCCGAATAGTTTTTCCCTGTAACTGTGAAGGCAGTTTGTATTCACATATCAGGTTTGTATAGTAAAAGCCCAGAATAGTTCTTCTTAATCTGTTCCTTAGATTTATTGCAAGAATGAAGACAAATGGGACTGTTTCTAATGCAGTGTATCTGACATTCACTGTAATATTCACTGGTGGATAAGCTGTTACTGCTACTGAAACACAATGATGGAGAAGGTTCTGCACCAGAGAATGTTTTGCTCAGCATTACTGAAAGAATAGATGAGTTAGCTGGAAATTCTGAAGGGTTTGTAGTTTAGTTCTGTGATCAGGTACAGAAAGAGCAGAGCTGATCAAGTTACACGGATACATTAATCACACAGGTAAAACTATTACAAATTGGAGGCATTGGGCCTCTTTTCTGAGAGTGGATAGGAGTATAATGTTTTAGATAGTATAGGGGAACTCTCTAGGCAGTTGTTCGAGGAGCAATGTTTTGAAGATAACTGACCCGGTAAAAGCAATACACCATTAACCATCCATTGTTAACCAGGGTCCCGCCAGTGATCAGTTGGGGTTCCTCAAGCTGTGACTGGTGTTTGTATAATCCTGCATTCACTGTCACTTGGCAGAGCCAGTGTAAAGATACCAATGAGATTTGTAGCTGTACGTGAAAGTAAACCACTTCCTACTGATCCAGGTAAAATAAATGTAAGGTTTTTAAATAAAGGTCTTTAAATAAAGAGGTTAAGATGAGGTCGAGGCTGTCAGTTTTATGTCAGATATCTCTTTATATTCCCTCCAGTTGATATCAGGAGAAGATGAACCCATAAGACATCCTCCTTGTTTTATAATGTTGACAGCTGTAGATCTGTTCAAATTCCCTTTTTGCAGCCATCAGTTGTGTCCCGGGCAATATACCGGTAAGTCTTCAGTGCTTGTCATCCATTTCAAACAATGGCATTGCTCAGGCAATTTAACTGTCTATGACAAAATCCTGGTCTCCATAGTGCTCATGAATATCCCTCTGCAGGTCTGTCTGACTGTTGATGGCATTCTGGATGCCCTTGGGATGTTGTTGATTCTTGGTTAGAACGCATTACTGATTATGTATACCATTCAGCTCTCTGCTATGCTAGTGCCTGGAACACCACTTGGCTGTCCATGTTCTACTATAGTCGGCTGGTGAACCTTTCCCATCCTTATATTCTGAAGGTGAAGGTCATGTTCCTGGTTTCTGTTCCTCAGCTTTTAATAGGTTCAGTTTTGTTATCTTTTTTCATTCATTTTTAATTTTTCACATTAAAACAAGTCAATGGCATCTAAAACAGAACAACACCGAGTGATTATGATATAAGAACTCATTATGGCTTCACATTGTTTAGTTTATTGGTTGGACTTCCATCATTGCTGAGACATTTCAGGAGGGTAAAGCTCAGTGAATCCCAGCTGACGTCATCTCAGCTCCAAGGCCACATTCGAGCCTCCAGGACTATGATCATGAGAGTTGTACTGGACTTGACTTTTTATCTTAAAATTATTTTAGGTTTATTGACTTCATTTCAACTGATTTGATGGTCTACCAAATTTAACCACAAGGAAAAACAAAATAAACATACCAAAAAACCTGAATATTTTACATAGAAACCTATATGTATAGTTGATCCAGAAGAAGGCAAAAAAATTGTAAAGCATGATTCAATTTACTCCAAGAGGGAAAATATTCGGTTTCTCTTATTCAGATATTCCTAGATCATCGTCTCTGGTGTCATTCTTTTAAAATGTAATCTGATAGAAAGAGGATTTAATAGAAGGTATTACAGGTGGATGAACCAACCAGGCAAGCAAAATGGCTATCCTCTGAAAATCACAACAGACAGAAGGAGAATAACTGGATTACATTCTCATAGACAACTATGGGGCTATTTGTTTGGCCTCATGACATAGCTCCAAAAAGTCTATGATATACATATGTTAAAGAGGAGAATAGATTATGTTAGGTCATGGGTTGCTAGGGTTTATTCAAGCTGTGGCTAAATGACCTACCTTCTAATGACGTCCGCATAATATTGTCTCCAGTGGCACGTTGAAGAGCCAGTGGTATGAAACCAATTGTCTTTTTAGTTGTATGTAAAGGACTTTATTACCAATGAAAGGGGTATTTTTTACTACTGATCCCTAGGGAATCATTCTAGCAAGGGTTCCTTGAGACTGGAAAAATTTCCAAGGAACTTAGAAAAGGTTGTCAAGCTATCCAGATTGTTGTTCCATGAAATAAAACACTGCCTGTTTCCCTGAAGTTACAAATTAAATCACACATAAGAACCTTTATATGAGTTTAGGGCTCTGAACTTTGGATTCCTTTCATTTACTTTTACCCGGGGGTTGTATTTTCATGGAAGATGTTATAACATGATGTAATTAGAGGAATACTTGAAGTATTACGTTCCAATTTATATTCAATATTTCACACATCTTTCATATATTATACAATGGCCACCTACCTGATTCAGAACTTGATATTCTCTTTGAAATAGAGGTTTATTGCTACAGTAAGATATATATGTGTATATATATATATATATATATATATATATACTTGGGATGTTTTTGATTCTTGGTAAGAACACATTACTGATTATGTATACCATTCAGGTCTCTCTCTGCTATGCTAGTGCCTGGAACACCACTTGGCTGTCCATGTTCTACTATAGTCGGCTGGTGAACCTTTCCCATCCTTATATTCTGAAGGTGAAGACCATGTTCCTGGTTTCTGTTCCTCAGCTTGTAATGGGTTCAGTTTTGTTATCTGTTTTCATCAGTTTGCCATTTTTCTGGTTAACACAAGTCAATGCCATCCAAAACAGAACTTTGACAACACCAAGTGGTTATGACATAACAGCCCATTTTGGTTTCACATTGTTTAATTCATTGATTGGATTTGTTCTTCCACTTGCTATAACTTGTCTCTGTATTGGTCAATGTGTCACATCATTGCTGAGACATGTCAGGAGAATAAAGCTCAGTGAATCCCAGCTGACATCATCTCATCTCCAGGGCCACATTCGAGCCTCCAGGACTATGATCATGAGAGCTGTACTGGACTTAACTTTTTATCTTATATTTATTGTAGGCTTAATGGCTGCATTCCATCTGTCTCAGATTTTTTACATTTTCTGGGTAGGTGAAATGATGTATCCAACTGCTCAAAGTTTCATTTTAATCCTTGGAAATCCAAAACTGAAAAGCAAGATATGTGGAAAATGTCTACCAATGTCTAAATAAAGTAATGACATCTGTGATAGTCTTCCCAGGATAGATTTTAGTCTGTTTGGATTATTTTCTATTTAATCCAAAAGCAAAAACATTTCACCTTGCTATGCTCAGACCAGTTGTAGTTGCTATGGGTCATTGTACTTTGCACGCCATCTTTGCAGCGCTTTACTGAATAGGTCAGTTAGTAAGACTGTAAACTAAATTGGGAAAGATTCTAATTCCCTTTACAATGTTATTATGTTTTTGTTTTATCCTCTGTGTGTTCTGTTTGTAAATTTCTGTTGAAAAATAAAAGTATTCATTAGACATGAAAATTATTAGTACAAATCATATATTGTCCGGGTCTTTGTCAGCGTGACTTGTTCACCAAATTCGGTTCATGGAAAGGTAAAAAATAAAGATAAGATAAACTGAACATGTTTGATTTGTTTTGCTTGTAACATTTTGCCATTTGCCCCAATGATGATACTGCTAAGCTGTAACTCCATGCATGCCAATAAGGAAAATGGGTAATGTGGAAACTATTGCTTGACCTCCAAAATTGTGGTAAATTGTGAGTAAACTTCCTGTAAAGCTAATAAATCATTCTTTACCATGTAGAGACAATGTAACCTAATCTAACTCACTCACTAACAAACTCATTCACCTATTGCAAGCCCCCACTCATCCTTGAGAGGCTTGTTGCGCTGACCAGCACACAGTTGCCCCCAGGAATTCTGTGCACAAAGGATGGCATCTGGAATCTGATTCTGCCACTTACCCCAATAATGAGACTGCTAAGCTGTGTTCAGCCCCTGTGACCCCATACATGCCAGTTAGGAAAATATTCATGGGTAATGTGATCTGATTAAGACTTACAGAGGACCATGAGCCCAGAGGTGCAGGACAGGGGACACAATGGGAAGTCAGACAGTCCAGAACCAGGTTATCCATAGATGATACAGTACAGGGGAGTCCAGCAGAGGCAAATGCAGAAAACAGCCAAGGATCATAGGTAGGATATGTCAGTCCACCAAACATGGTGTCCCAGGGTTAAACAAAGCAGGGAGTCACAAGCAAAGGTCAGTCCAGGCAGCAAACAATCACAGGGCAGGTCCGAACACCACTAGCAGGTCCGAACACTACTAGAAGGTCAGCCAGGCTAGACACTATTATGGGCAGATCGTGCCAGCGAGCTGAGTAGCTATTCAGGACCAATAACCAATGGCAGGGAAAGAGTTCATCCAGGAGATGATCTGCTCATTGACTGCAGCACATACTCAATGTATGTGCTGGGGATGCTCCAGGCTGCTCAGCAGAGGACAGACAGCTAATTGGTTAATCTTCTTTTCTGCCGCAAGTGATGCCATCAGAAGGTATAACCAGGGTGCACTAGACTATAATGGCTTATGATGTAGGACCACCAGAAAGATAAGTGTCCCCTAACACCAGAAGTGCCTCCTGTAAGCCCAAAGCAGCCTGGTGGTAGATAGGTTCTTGATGCCTTAGTCTTGTAGGAGTGAGCTAACTGATATTTGGTGTCTTTAACAGATCCGTACATATATAAGTGACCTAGGTGACCTCAGGGGTGCATATAGCAATAAATGCTTGGCTCTCCATTAAAATGCTTTATTCATGTTAGTAGATATGGATTTTAGGGAGCTCATTTGGGGTTAGGGATCACATGAGGCTTTCACTGTCACAATATACTAAAACTGTTGGTGGCCGCTGCTGGTTTACTCACCACTCCATGTAATATGTTCCTGCCCACTGGGATAGAGGACCATGCATTCCTGCACACACACCGGAACTTTTCCTTGCCCTGGATTCTCTCCGGTCATTCTCTTTTGCTTCCTGTTGTCTGGAGAAGCCTGTCACTCCGTTGTCTTGACCACTTGGATTAGCTATCAGGAACTCTTTCACCTACTTGGATCATTTTGGATCTTCGTCTTTCTGTGACCTTTGCTCTCATTGCTTAGACTCATCTTTTGTCATTTTAGTCCCCTGTATCTTCATTGAGACCTGCCTGTCCTGGTGGTACCCTGGTCAACTGTGAATCTTTGTTCCCATTCAGATTCCATACTTTGAATACTCAACTCCTGGGGCAACAATAGTACAATGTAACCTGCCCCCTATGGCCTGTGACATCCCCAATCATTGACCTGCAAACATTAATGCCGGTCATCTGTCAGGAAATATTGATATTCAACCTGAGTGACTTGAAATAGGGTGAGGAAAGTAGGGTTCTGGTCAATGCAGACTATTGTACTCCCCAAGAGATATTTTGGTGAAAGTTTCATACTAAAGACAGAAACAAGACTTGCAAGCAGCTACAGAAAAATCAGCCACCTCACTTTAATCTTTTCAAGGATATAAATATCACGTTTTCTAGGAAGGCCTTAAAACTCAGCATGCACACCTTTCTCAAACATCAGATCTCATACATGTGGACTTTCCTTTTCATCTGATTTATACTCATGAGGGAAAACTTCACATCTGCCTTTTCCTTGAAAAGGCTGCATCCCCCCTAGTAAGGAGAAAAGGCTACCACCCCAGGGGAAAGAACACCCTGTTGAGCTTGAGTCTAGTCTGACATCTAGAGCTGGGTACTGGGCAGGCAGCGGCGGCAGAAGCAACAGCAGGAGGAGGAGGCAGTGGGCCCTGAGATAGAGCAAGTACGGCATTACAGCTTGAGGCCATCATCTTTTATTAACAGTGTAGAAGCTGTAGCTATTGGGATGAATGAGATTCCCACTGTCCCTACAGTGGCAGTGGGCCCTGAAATGTACTGTGGATGGTTGTGTTACTCCTCTTGCTCTTACTGCTGCTGCCTGCCCACTGACCAGTACCCAGCTCTAGATGCCAGACTAGACCAAGCTCAAAAGAGTCTTCTTTCCCGGCTGATTCCTCCAAGCCCATTCCCTTTCATGTGGTTTTGCTACATAGTAGGAAGGGACAGATTGGAACCTTGTTCATCCATTCATGTCTCCAATAGCTACAGCTTTGACACTGTCCATATAGGTGATGGCCTCAACCTCTAATGCCCTCCTTGCTCTGTCTCG
>NC_092864.1:972347-1037335 GCF_032062135.1 Pyxicephalus adspersus | reverse complement strand
CAGACGGCAGCAGTAATAGCAGGAAGAGTAGGCGGTGGGCTCTGAGTAGTGTGGATGGCATTGTTAACTGGCATCTACAGCTGGGTACTGGGAGGAGGAGGCTGTAGGCCCTGGGACGGAGCAAAGACGGCATTATTGTTTGAGGCCATCACCTATATGGACAGTGTAAAAGCTTTAGCTACTGGAGACATTGCTGTTTAGGGGATTGCCTTTTCCTATCTGCTAGCTGTAACTTTCTAAAATGCATCATTGACAGCCTTGTTAACTGGCATCTACAGCTGGGTACTGGGCAGGTGGCAGCATCAGTGAAAACAGGTGGAGGAGGCGGTTTGCCCTGAGAAGTGTGGATGGCGTTGTTAACTGGCATCTAGAGCTGGGTACTGGGAGGAGGAGGCGGTGGAGCAAGGACGGCATTAGTGGTTGAGGTCATCACCTATATGGACAGTGTACAAGCTGTAGCTAGTGGAGACATTGCTTTGTAGGGGACTGCCTTTTCCTATCTGCTAGCTGTAACTTTCTAAATTGTAACTTTCTAAACATGGAGAGCCTTGTTAACTGGCACCTACAGATGGGTACTGGGCAGGCGGCAGCAGTAACAGTAGGAGGAAGAGGTGGTGGGCTCTGGAACAAAGTCTGGATGACATTAATAACTGGCATCTAGAGTAGAGTACTGGGCAGACGGTAGCATCCTTTACAGCAGAAGGAGGTGGTGGGCTCTGAGACGGAGCGTGGACAGTATTAGTATCTGACATCTAAAGTCAGGTATTGGGCAGGTGACAGCATCATTTACAGCAGAAGGAGGAGGCGGTAGGCTCTGAGACGGGGTGTGGATGGCATTAGTATCTGAAATCTAGAGTTTTGTACTGGGCAGGTGGCAGCATCATTTACAGCAGGAGGAGGAGATAGTGGGCTCTGAGACAAAGTTTGGACTGCATTAGTATCTAGAGTTGGGTTGGGTACTGGGAAGGCAGCAGCAGTAACAGGCAGTAGGAGGCGGTGGGCCCTGGTACGTAGCGTGGACCACATTGGAGGTTGAGGCCATAAACTCAATGGACAGTGTAGAAGCTGTAGCTAATTGAGGCATTATTGGATTAACGAAAATCACACTTTCCATACCTACTATCTAGTGAAACCACATAAAAGGGAATGGACTTGGTGGAATACCAGGGGAAATACATACATTTTTTATCATTTGTGGATATCTAGCAAGTCTCATCACAGTTAAATATCTGTATTTGTTTCACATATATACAAAATTTTTTATGGGTTTTAGGATACATATCCAAGTGCTATCAGAATAAAACATCTGTATTGCTTGTATAATAATACATACATTTTTATGGTTTTAGGGATATATAGTTGAGTGGGATCAGAACTAAAGGTCTGTAGTTTCTGTAGAGAAATATAGAATTTATTTGGTCTTTTGGATCGATACAAAGTGCTATCAGAATTAAATATGTAGATTTTTGGTAGAGAAATATANTGAAAACAGGTGGAGGAGGCGGTTTGCCCTGAGAAGTGTGGATGGCGTTGTTAACTGGCATCTAGAGCTGGGTACTGGGAGGAGGAGGCGGTGGAGCAAGGACGGCATTAGTGGTTGAGGTCATCACCTATATGGACAGTGTACAAGCTGTAGCTAGTGGAGACATTGCTTTGTAGGGGACTGCCTTTTCCTATCTGCTAGCTGTAACTTTCTAAATTGCGGCATGGAGAGCCTTGTTAACTGGCATCTACAGCTGGGTACTGGGCAGGCGGCAGCAGTAACAGCAGGAGGAAGAGATGGTGGGCTCTGGAACAAAGTGTGGATGACATTAATAACTGGCATCTAGAGTAGGGTACTGGGCAGTCGATAGCATCATTTAGAGCAGGAGGAGGAGGTGGTGGGCTCTGAGACAGAGCATGGGACGGTATTAGTATCTGGCATCCAGAGTTTGTTACTGGGCAGGCCGCAACATCAATTACAGCAGGAGAATGAGGCGGTGGGCTCTGAGACGGAGTGTGGACAGCATTAGTATCTGGCATCTAAAGTCAGGTATTGGGCATGCGACAGCATCATTTACAGCAGAAGGAGGAGGCGGTAGGCTCTGAGACGGGGTGTGGATGGCATTAGTATCTGGAATCTAGAGTTTTGTACTGGGCAGGAGGCGGCATCATTTACAGCAGGAGGAGGAGGAGGTGGTGGGCTCTGAGACAGAGCGTGGACGGCATTAGTATCTGGCATCTAAAGTCAGGTATTGGGCATGCGACAGCATCATTTACAGCAGAAGGAGGAGGCGGTAGGCTCTGAGACAGAGCGTGGACGGCATTAGTATCTGGAATCTAGAGTTTTGTACTGGGCAGGTGGCAGCATCATTTACAGCAGGAGGAGATAGTGGGCTCTGAGACAAAGTTTGGACTGCATTAGTATCTAGAGTTGGGTACTGGGAAGGCAGCAGCAGTAAAAGGCAGTAGAAACGTAGCGTGGACCACATTGAAGATAAGGCCATAAACTCTATGGACAGTGTAGAAGCTGTAGCTAATTGAGGCATTATTGGATTAATGAAAATCACACTTTCCATACCTACTATCTAGTGAAACCACATAAATGAGAACGGACTTGGTGGAATACGAGGGGAAATACATAAATTTTTTATCATTTGTGGATATCTAGCAAGTGCTATCACAGTTAAATATCTGTATTTGTTTCACATATATACAAAAATGTTTATGGGTTTTAGGATACATATCCAAGTGCTATCAGAATAAAACATGTGTATTGCTTGTATAATAATACATATATAGCTGAGTGGGATCAGAACTAAAGGTCTGTAGTTTCTGTAGAAAAATATAGAATTTTTTTGGTCTTTTGGATAGATACCAAGTGCTATCAGAATTAAATATGTAGATTTTTGGTAGAGAAATATAGAATTTTTTTAGGCTTTGGAGATATATAACAAAGTGGGATCGGAATGAAATGTCTCTAATGTTTTTTGGAGAAATACTGAATTTTTTATGGGTTTTAGGATAGATACCAAGTGCTATCATAATAAAATATTTGTATTTTTTTACAGAAATACAGACATCTTTAGTTTAGATTGCAAGAGGTATTCTAAATTATACCTCTTGTAATATATCACAAAAGCCAGAAAAATTTCTAAATTTATCCATTAAAAAATCCAAATATTTCATTCTGAAAGCACTTAGTATCTATCCAAAAACAAATAAAATTTTCTTTATTTCTGTAAAAAAAAAATACAGATCTTCCCCTGCTGCCACCAAAGTTACCCAGTGAGCTGTAAAGGAAATATATCTTCCCACTCCATGCTTGCTCGACCAACTGTCGGTTGTCAGGTCCACCTTGCCAGTAACTGAATGCTGCAGGGCCATGGACACATTGCTTTGAACGTATTCATGCAAAGCAGGAACACATTTTTATGAAAAGTACTGACGCTTAGGCATAATGTACTGTGGGTTTGCGCAGAGCAATGCGTGCCAGAATGCACTGGAGTCCACCAGCCAGTAAAGGAGGAGCTCTAATGCAATCAGCTGTGCAATTGCCGCATTGATCAGCTTTGTTTTGGGGGTCATTTGGGCCATTTTTCCTCTTGCGCTCCAGCATCTGGGGGATGGAAGGTTGGATGCTGCTAATGCTAACCACAGAAACATTGGATGATGGGGTAGACATTGTGGGGGATGGCAATGATGCCTGGTCCTGACTGCTAGCAACGCCACAGACAGCAGCCAATCTGCGTTGGAGCTGGTGCTCAACACTAGTGCTGCCTGAAAAAGGTAATGATCGCCTAGATGCCACACTCAAATTCCTGGTGCCAGCGCCGCTGCTCCTAATCGCAGGCATGGGCGCCGGGTCCTATCTTTCAGGTAACCCACTACCTATGTTCCATGCCTGTGTTTCCCTCATGCTGAGACTTACTCTGGTGTTTGAGCTGGCGTGGGTGTGTCTCTCCTAATCTATGAGGTAATACACACACGCCCTCTGTTTTCTACAGCCTATGGCTGATTTCCTGCAGGTATTTAAAGGCGCCTCCTACCACAGGAAGTTGCCTGAGCAATCTGTGGTTTACCCTGTGTAACGCTGCTAAGGTGTTTTCTCTGTTTTGCTTTTCTGTGTACCGGACTTCGCTTATGTTTTTGGACTCTGCCTGTTTGCCGCCTGACCCTGACCTCGGATTACGTTTTTGGACCTTGCCTGATTGCCGCCTGACCTGACCTTGGATCCTTGTTTCTGGACTTCTTGGCCACACAAGCCCCTCGGTGCTTGCACCGGTTTTCCTGACTCCTGTGGTCAGCTGCTACTGGCCTGGGGATTGCTCTGGAGTGGCACCTGGCAGCTACCCCGCAGCCCAAGTCTATCCTCACCATCAGAGGCTCTAGCGAAGACCTGGTAGCTGCTTAGTCACACCCCTCTGGAGTATACCCAGTTAGTGGCACAGTGGGTCCACACCTGCTTGCATAACACTCTGGCTCAGAGTGTTCGGGTGAAAAGTAAGTGGGGGGGAAAGCCTGTGAACTGACTCTCTTCATCAGATGACTCAAACAACTGAGCATCTTCAATGAATGCTTGTAACTCCGTCTCTCCAACCCCTCGGTGGGACTCCTCTACATACTGCCGTACATGTGACTTTCCAGCTGCTGATGAAGAACTAGGAGGAACAGGTGTATCATGGACTGTTTGGGACACCTCTAAGGCCTGTGTCTGGGACTGGGATGAAGAGGGGGTACAATCACTAGACCCAGGCTGGGTCATGTACTCCACTACGTCTTTTGCTTGGTGTGGCAATAATGGACGCCCACCACCAACAGCAGCGCTTCTTGTTTTGCATCTAAAAACAAACTCATACTGGTTTGCTTGCCAGCACCCCTGCCAAAGCTGCCCTTTCCTCTTTGGCCAGACATTGTACAAATGTTTTTATTTATGTGGCTTGGCACCCTTCAAAATACTTTGTAGCTACTAATGATATATCTGTGTATATATATGTGTGTGTGTGTGTATATAGATGTGTATATATATATGATATATTTATAGGTCAATTTTATCGGGGGGGGGTTGACACACAAAATGCAAGTGCACTGTGTGTGTTGTATGCAGCACTTTGCTTCAGTGGTGACGCTTGTAATATGCAGCACAGTATACAAACTATATACTGCAGTATACACTGCGTCTGTGTCTGTCTCCTTTCACCAGGTGTTCACGCCAGGTTACTGGGTGGTGGCTTTTTAAATGGGTGCTCATGCAGCTTGTTCCAAGTTTGTTTGGGTTTTTACCTCGTTTCAAGTATTGAGCACACAGATGCCCATAGTGGTATCATCACCCACATTGGTGAACATTTAACCGGGCCGAAAGGTGCTCTGGAGCTGGTGGTCTGCGGTTGTTGAGGCACAGCTGTGGGGACAGCTTCCGACGATTTACGTCTATGACTTACCCCACTGGTATGTGAAGACTGCAAAGTGTGGGCAGCTTTTACCCTCTTACTCCCTCTCCCCCTTTGAGCGCGCTCTGCAACCTCCTCATCCTCTTCTTCTTCCTCCTCCTCCTGCCTATGAGGATCTCCTTGTTCGCCCCATATCGGATCAAGGACATCATCATCATCATCATCAGAAGAGACAGTTTCCCTATATGTGCAAAAAGGAAGCTGCGGCCTTTTGGAGCCAGTTTGAATTGGCTCCTCTGGCTCAGAGTGTTCTGGTGAAAAGTAAGTGGGGGGAAACCTTGTGAAACGACTCTCTTCGTCAGATGACTCAAACAACTGAGCATCTTCAATGAATGATTGTAACTCCGCCTCTCCAACCCCTCGGTGGGACTCCTCTACATACTGCCGTACACGTGACTTTCCAGCTGCTGATGAGGAACTAGGAGGAACAGGTGTATCATGGACTGTTTGGGACACCTGTAACGCCTGTGTCTGGGACTGGGATGAAGAGGGGGTACAATCACTAGGCCCAGGCTGGGTCATGTACTCCACTACGTCTTTTGCCTGCTGTGGCAATAATGGACGCCCACCACCAACAGCAGCGCTTCTTGTTCTTGCATCTAAAAACAAACTCATACTGATTTGCTTGCCACCCCTGCCAAAGCTGCCCTTTCCTCTTTGGCCAGACATTGTACAAATGTTTTTATTTATGTGGCTTGACACCCTGGAAAATACTTTGTAGCTACTAATGATATACCTGTGTATATTTATGTGTATGTATGTATGTATGTATATACAGCACTTATGCTCACTTATGTACTCAATTATGAAATGACAAATAATATGTATAACAAATACATATGTATGTATGTATGTATATACATATAAATATATATGTGTATATATATATATATATATATATGTGTATTTATAGGTCAATTGATGCTGGCTGTGCGCTATGGAGTGTAAGGTCACTCTCATCCTCCTCCCCCATTTCTTCCCCTCCTCTCCCATCGCCACTTTCCATCAGGTCACACAGGGTATTATCATCGTTCCAGCCTGACTCACAATGTTTGTGGTCTGCTCAAAGGGGGCCAGAACCTTGCACAGCGTCTCCATCTGCAGCCACTGGTCACTGCTAAAATAGCTCAGTTGTGTGGCTGTTGCCCCGCTGCCTCCATGCACCATGCTGACCAAGTAATGGTGGATGGCTAACTTGCTCACACAGATGCTGGAGCATGTGCAGGGTGGAGTTCCATCTAGTCAGTGTCACAAATCAGTCTATGGGGTGGCAGCCTCTGTTGGCGCTGGATCTTGCCAAGCGCTGTGGCAGCAGTAGGGGATTGGTGGACATGGCTGCAGATGGAGCGAGCCTGTCTTAGTAAGTACTGCAGTCCTGGGTATGTGCTGAGGAACTTCTGCACCACCAGGTTCAGTACGTGCTCAAAGCAGGACACATGTGTTATGAGGCCCAGGCGCAGCGTGGCCACAAGGTTGGCCTGGTTGGGTACCAGGTGCTGCAGTGCCTCTTGCTGACTACAGCCCACTGAGCTATGCAAGGCCTCCCAGTGAACGGTGAAGGACAGGTAGCGTCCCACTCTGTGCCTGGTTGTCCAGCTGTCCATGGTGACGTGGATTTGACTAGACACGAGAATGCCAATGCCTGTAGAGGTTATCCATTACAAGTGCATGTAACAGCTGTGCAGGAAAAATATTACCTGCTTGGTATATTGCATCAATGCTCAGCACAGGCCATCAGGTCACAAAAGGCAGCACACAATGCTGTACGGCTGTAGCTGCAAGACCAATAGTTTGGCTAGATGTGAATTGAGTTTGATGAGTTATAGCCTGATTCCTCTGGCAGAACTCCGGTAGAGTGGGCTGAAGGGACTGGGAGGAAGGGGAGCTGAAGGGGTCACTGGAGTACCTATCTTTCGCCGACAAATGTCGTCTGACTCCACGAAATCTGGCTGACACCAACCTCCAATAACAGTTATCGGTGTAGAAGGAGTCAATGTAGGTGGCAGATGAGGTGATGACGTGGTTACACCTCCTTGAAGAGAACGCAAGTACTGCTTCCACTTTGGTTTTGTGGTTCTTGCGCATGTGGGAAAGCAGGGATGTTGTACCCAAATGTGATCCGGCCTCTCCTCTGCGAAACTGCCTGTGGCACAGGATGCAGATTGTTACGCACCCGTCATTGTCTTTTGTGAGATTGAGAAACAGCACTCACTGTTCAATATCTGTGTGTAATTAAATGTAGGACTGTCATTCTGCATATCAGCCACAAGATGCCGCTGTTTCTTAACACAGCTAAACAGGTTGCAATATTTGCATATTTATAGGAGGTGTTGTTGGACTGAGAGAGAGAAGCAGGAAGCAGGAGAGCAGACATCTTGCAAGGACTGTGTGTGAAACAGAATCCGCTCGCATCCAAGCGTCAGCGTGTTCTAGAGTTTTAGGAGCTGTGGCTGAGTGAGGCTGACCACCCCCCAAGGTAGATCCTGTCCAGAGGAAAAGGATTGTTTTCCAGAAAGGCTGATAGGAGCTGAGGAACGGAGCGCTGCCTATCCTGCAGGACCTCATGTTTGCTAAAGAACCTTGTTGTTCAGTTTAAAGACATCATTGGATCCAGAACAGGACCCGGGTCAGTAAAATCGTGCTTGCACCGCATTATAGTATTGGTGCCTGAAATACCAGAGACTGAGATTAGACCTGCAGTAGTTAGTCATTTGGGGTCTATGTGTGTGGCAGGCCGTAAAGGTTGTTGATTGTTCACCACAAGGACTTAGCAGTTCAAGTTATAGTTCTCACCGGAGATCAGGAAAGAACTTCACCTTTACTCCAGTCAGTCCAGCCATAAAATCAGTTTAGAAAAAGGGTGGGGGAAACACTGTATAGGCCGGTAAGATTGTAAGCTGCTGTGTCGCACCGCGGGCTAGCCTGTATCTCACACGCACGATTGTTCCTGTTCTATAGGGTAATATCAGGTATGGCGAGGCAGATTTAGCTCTGATCGCAGTAGGTAATTTGCTGGAGTATTTCGTCTACCATCTAAGGACGCCGTGCTGTGCAATACAGGGGTCTCAGCCTCCGGGCTGAGTGTATGTAATTTAATTTCTTTGTCTCCATATGTGGGATTTTGTTCATTGCTATATCTTTCAGTAAAGAAAGTTCTGTTTTGCATAAGCTGGTGTCGGTGTTGCTTACCTCATTGGTGACTTGGCTGTATACTGGGGAGCCCACCCGGGTACACGGATTACACAGCCTCTGCAAATGCATCCACTGATGCAGAATCCTCACCCAGCAAGTCCTGACCACACTCTCCAAGGGTCTCAAAGTCTGCCTCCTTTGCTGAAATTTGCAATGACACATCCTCAGCCTGTTGGTCAAACAACAAGGGAGAGTCATCGGGAGGTACGGGCAGTTTAGCCATGCCCTGTAACTGTTGTGCTGGTTGCTGCTGCTGCAGAAGAAGAGCCTGCAGCACTTGAGGCCCCTGAGACTCAGTTCACAATACTCTCCACATGACGTGGCTGTATGATTGTAGTCCGCCCTCTCAATAAATCTACCAGTGTAGTGGTTCTCTGCACACATCTCAGACCTGTTTGACAACTTGTGCTACTGCCTCCAACAGTTTGCTGCTGCTGCTGTCATACAGTGGCAGACTCCCGGGAAGTATGCCCCCTGCCAGATGCGGCACGTCGCTTTCCCCTGCGTCTACCGCTTATCTTTTACTTATTTGGGAACCAAAACGGTTTCTTTAGTAAATGGCAAGTATCAGAATGAAATATCTGTATTTTTTTGAGAGGAATGCAGAAAATGTTCTGGCTTTTTTCATAGATAGCATGTGCTATCAGAATGAAATATCTGTTTGTTTTTTTGGAGAGTAGGACAGAAATGTTTCTTCCTTTCTTGCTAGATAGCAAGAGGTAATAACAAAAACTGCACAATCTGTATATTTCAAGTTATATGCACTTCTTTCCCTGCTTCTATCCTTCACACAGAACACAAGATGGAGTGACTAACCCCTGCCTTTTTCCCTGTGTATATGCCTGTGCTCAGATCTCTCCTGATTGGGCTGTTGGGCTTTGCTTTGCATTCTGGGAGCAAATGATTCACTCCCAGCTGTGCAATTCCCGCCGGAAATAGTCGCTGTTCCCACCTCCTGCATTTTCCCTCTTTTGTTCTGTGAGAACACGACCTCATTACAAGGCTATTCTCACTTAAATGTTTGTTAAGCAAGACCAGCCCCAAACAAATCTCACTCGCTCATCCCTACTCAACTGATCTTGTTCACCTTTTTGCATCTCTGTTGGATTGCTGTATTTCTCTATTTTGTAACTGTCATCTCTGTAACCATATTGTGTGTCTGTTAAATTAATTCATACTCCTTCTTTTCATTCTGCAGATGTCTTTCTGTATAGCCAAACCCTAAATTGTTGTAATTTTGTATTTTGTATACCTTCTCTTTACTTCTCTGTATAAGTATATGACATTTTCAGAACATGCTTCAGAATCATATAAAAATAAAAGAACATTTGTTATAACTATGGCCAATGAAGGTCTTTACCTAAACTTCAAAGTCTATATCATTGACTCTCAAATGAAAATTACCACATTTTGTTCAGCATGTACAGCCAGCAAGCAAGGGTGAAATTTTAGAATTTAGGATTGGTTTTTCAGCATTTGTAGTGACAAAATGATTGAAAATCACTTGATATTATCCACAAGTGTACATCCTTAATCTACTATAAATGAGTTTAGTCTGTTCATATAGCAAATGTATTATCACTCTGAGGAAATCAGAATAATAAAAGTACTTTATGATTGTTTGTGGTTGTGTAATATTTAACACATTTTCTTGTGGCTGGAATGTAAATGGATAAAATATTGTTCATTGAATTATGCCTTTCCTATTTTTTTTACTGTACGTTGGTTTATCAATGCACTCTATTTAACTATTTGCCACAGATCTCACCTAACACCCATCCTTCTCATCATGATCTTTTCTGTTTTACAATGTAACATAAACCTGCCCAGGATTTGAATGCTAAGCTGAGATGATTTTATTACAAAGCACCTGGAACTGGTTTGGAGAAGGTATACAAAGCTGGGATAATTCCACCTTTTACATACAAATACACACACACACAAATTTACATACACACACAAAGCCTTGTAATAGTGTGAGTTGTACAGTGCTGACCCATGGAACGTGATTTCACTGAGCCCCATCTGTGATCTAAAGATAAAACTATAAAAGATAAAAGTTTGCATGTTAAAATGGAGTATCAACTAAAATCCAACAAAAGTTCCAAACAAAAGGATGTTTTATTGTTGTCTCTGTGACCCTTGGGGAGATTCTCCTTACTTCCAATCCTGACAATGACAATTCCTTACTATGGTATTTTCAAAGTGTTGCAAAGATACCTTGAGGCCGGGTTTTGGTTGGTGTGGGTACCTTAAAGGAGAAAGCTATACACTTGTCTTAACTTGGTCCATGAAGGTGGAACCGGGAGATACAAAGAGGGCCATTGTTTACTTTCCCATCATTGGCCTGTCCCCAGTAGTCATGTAGGCCTTCTGGCTCTTGTGGAATGCAACCAGTTTACTGGGGACTAAGCACCACCAGAAAAGAAATAATACCCATAAACAAAGCCTATGACTGAGCAAACACAGCAACCCAGCCTTGCAATGCCCTGGCCTTACCCTAATTTCACACTAATAACACCAGTAGATATCCTAGGGGTGAAAGCAAATCTGTCCACATGTGTGATGGTATTCTTTTCACTATGGTGTTCAAATAGGGCCATACTGTACCATTCAATCTGGGCCATGCTGTATGGAGGGTGTTGGCTCTGCTCGTCACCAATCAAAGTTCATGCCATTTATTTGAGAGTCAAACCATTTATTTCCTTTTGTCTTTCAATATAAATATGTTTACTTACATTTCATCATGCCAAATATTATACCACCTGCAAATGTTCTCATATAATGTATTATTATAGAATACATATTTGTAAAATTTAAACATTACACTTCCTTAAAAATTGTTACAAATATTTAACATGCATTTTATCCGATACATATATAGATATACAATGACAATGTTAGATACAAATTACAAACTTATGTCTTCCACATAGGACTTACATCTACTTTAAGTGTTTTCAGCTTTGATAAATGATCTAAAACAGAAAATCCAACCAATCATCATTTTCCAGGCATTCCTCAGTTTGGTGTTACTGTAAATAATGATCAGAGAGTTTGCTGGTAATAGTAGGAACATAATCATTGTTATTACGAAAAAACTGGGATCTCTACCAATGAGACCTGAAAAAAATGCCAGATATAAAATTAAACAGAAAAGAGTGTGGCAGATGAAGAAACTGATCATTTTATAGACAGTCCTTGTATATGCCTCAGTATTGATGGTACTGGCCATCTTCATCATCTTCATTTTATGAGTGTGAAGGAGAAGGGATCCAACTGCTAAGATGGTGGTCATGGCCATCAGAAAGTAGGGCATGAAAAACAGAGCAAAAATTAACAAATACGCAAGGTGCCTATCATTAGTAATACTTGAACTCGGGACTGCAGAGCTGTTTGTATAAACTTCTTTTTTGACAGCAGAGAACCAAAAATTCAGGAAGCTGCAGAAGAAAGAGAAGACTTCAACTGCCACCACTAACCAAGGGATTACAAGTGTGACCTTCCTCTTCACCAATGCCAGAATGCTGGACTTAAATTGGACAATTTTTATGAACAGGAAGAAGCAGAAGATAGCGGTGAGATACAAGCTGGATCCCATACTGTATAGGATTAGTAAAGTGAAATAAACATTTAAAGTGTTATATACTCCAGACAAAAAGATGCAACAGAACAAGGAGGAGGTCAAAACCAATGTTAAGATGATGTTGGACCTGTTCATTCCAATACGCATTACATCTCCAGAATGAACATTTTTCTTTTTATCGTATTTTTGTAGAATCACCAATAAAATGAAGAGATTCAGTAATATCCCGATGACCACCTCAAAAGCCATCACAGTAAAGCAAGCCACTGTGATGGGGCTATGGGGAGCGATATCCATTGGACAGGTTGAAGCTGGAGCTGCACTGATCCTTATGATTCAGAGATGTTCAAAGATTTCTCTGTGGTCGGAGTGGAAAATAAAAGACATTGGATTTATGTGCTTGCATGTAAACTCTAGACCAATATCTATCAAATTACTCTACCTTAGAGGCTTTTAAATACATGTAAATTAAAGTTGTTCGATGCAAAAGAGGTGATTTTTCCCTTAGGTTCTGCAATTACATACGAATGCTGTTATAATGGCAGACATAAACTCTCATGATCAACAGTCTGAGTGTTGCTTTGATTCTAGGGTGAGGAAAATAGATAGTTTTCACTTCCCACAAATTTTGGTAAAATTATGTTAACATTTAGTGATTTTTCATAGTTCTTTAGGTGAATAAATAGTAAAGCAGATTCACAGATCACATTGCATTGTGGGTAATGAATCAATGATGTGAATCATCCTTTGCTGCCCTTCTACTTGTTGGATCTATGCCTATTGTGATTAATACTTATTTAATTACCACACATAAAATAAATAATTTAAAACATCCAAGTATATAAGTATGTCCCCTTCCAAAGATGCTTCTGACATCTGCAAAAAAACAAAACAATGCTACCATATACTGTTGACATTTGCATTCTGCTCGGCTCTTATATGGTTGCTCATTATAGAGGACAGAACATAAACCATCTTCATCCTTCTATCTACTCATTGGAAACAATTCTCTAACATGAAGTGGTCTCTGTGGGTCTCTCGCCTCCCTGCTGGCTTGTGCACCATTGTGACCGTGTTAAACTCCATTGTGATGAATATATACTTAAAGGACTGGTGCAGGAAGAGGGCTCGGAATGCATCTGATCACATTCTACTTACCATGCTGTTCACCAACACCACCCTGCAGTGGGTAAATAACATGTAATACTGTGATATTCTATGTGGGGACAAACATGGTAACACCAGGAGACACATATTTTGGTATGCATGTTATAGTTTTTTCCCTAATTGAGGCCACATTTTGGCAAATGGCTCTTCTCTCAATAAATATTATTGTGCCAAATTAATTAAATGCACTTCTCCATTCTTCAGATGTGTGAATCGGTTTATCTCGGTTTCTGCAGTTATTATTGTTGCCACAAATGTACCTTTTGTGTGGGCAATACATATGAGCAGTCATCAGAATGTGACGGGAGACACAAAGGAAGTAGAATACGTTCTTAATATTAATATTTATTATAGTGTATTGATCATGATATTTGGTTGCTGTTTGCCTTTTGCTGTAACATTTACTTGCATTGTGCTCAGTGTGGGATCCCTCATAAGACACATCTGGAGGATCAGGAGCAACGTTCTTCAGTTCAGTTCCACTCCTCAGCTTGGTGGCCATATTCGGGCAGCCGGCACCATGGTGCTTTGTGTTTTGCTGGACTTATCTTTTTGTCTGACTGTTAATGCTCTTCTATCATCATCTTTTAATAGTGGAGAAGTTAAAGATGCAATCCACTGGGCCATAATTTCATCATATCCAACATTTCGCTGAATTAGTCCGATCTGCGAGAAACCCCAACTAGTGAGGAGTAGTGTTGTTGTTCGAATTCGGGACATCCTAATGCATTTGAATACCCGAATTCGGCCCTCCCACAATGCACTCAAACAACTGGGCATGATGCACAGTGCCCTCCAATCAGAGCAGGGATGCCCCCTCCATCTTTGTTGTGGCAGACAGCCGATTGGCTGTCTGTCACGGCATGCCACATAGGCAGCCATTGGCCTATATAAGGACGTGCCTGCATTTCCCACTCCTGACAGAGATTTTGCTGATAGCAATATGTCTTCCACATAGGACTTACATCTACTTTAGGTGTTTTCAGCTTTGATAAATGAACTAAAACAGAAAATCCAACCAATCATCATTTTCCAGGCGTTCCTCAGTTTGGTATTACTGTAAATAATGATGAGAGAGTTTGCTGGTAATAGTAAGAACATAAATATTGGTATCGCCCAAAAACTGGGATCTCCACCAATGAGACTTGAAAAAAATGCCAGAAATAAAACCGAACAGAAAAGAGTGTGGCAGATGAAGAAACTGATCATTTTATAGACAGTCCTTGTATATGCCTCAGTATTGATGGCACTGGTCATCTTCATCATCTTCATTTTATGAGTGTGAAGTAGAAGGGAGCCAACTGCTAAGATGGTGGTCATGGCCATCAGAAAGTAGGGCATAAAAAACAGAGCAAAAATTAACAAATACACAAGATAACTATCAATATTAGTACCTGAACTCAGAACTGCAGAGCTGTTTGTATGAACTTCTTGTATGAACCAAAAACTCAGGAAGCTGCAGCAGAAAGAGAAGACTTCAACTGCCACCACTAACCAAGGGATGACAAGTGTGACCTTCCTCTTCACCAATGCCAGAATGCTGGACTTAAATGGGACAATTTTTATGAACAGGAAGAAGCAGAAGATAGCGGTGAGATACAAGCTGGATCCCATACTGTATAGGATTAGTAAAGTGAAATAAACATTGAAAGTGTTATATACTCCAGACAAAAAGATGAAACAGAACAAGGAGGAGATCAAAACCAATGTTAAGATGATGTTGGACCTGTTCATTGCAATGCGCATTACATCTCCAGAATGAACACTTTTGTCTTTATCGTATTTTTGAAGAATCACTAATAAAATGAAGAGATTCAGTAATATCCCGATGACCACCTCAAAAGCCATTACAGTAAAGCAAGCCACTGTGATGGGGCTATGAGCAGCGATATCCATTGGGCAGGTTGAAGCTGGAGCTGCACTGATCCTTATGGTTCAGAGATGTTCAAAGATTTCTCTGTGGTCGGAGTGGAAAATAAAAGACATTGGAATTATGTGCTTGCATGTAAACTCTAGACCAAGATCTATCAAATTACTCTATCTTAGAGGCTTTTCAAAACATGTAAATTAAAGTTGTTTGATGCAAAAGAGGTGATTTTTCGCTTAGGTTCTGCAATTACATACAGATGCTGTTATAATGGCAAACATAAACTCTCATGATCAACAGTCTGAGTGTTGCTTTGATTCTAGGTGAGGAAAATAGATAGTTTTCACATTCCATACATTTTGGTAAAATTATGTTAACATTTAGTGATTTTTCATGGTGCTTTAGGTGAATAAATAGTAAAGCGAATTCCCAGATCACATTGCATCGTGGGTATCTGTTGGTTGCCAACTTTTCAACCTTCCAATCAATGAATAAATTATGTGAATCATCCTTTGCTGTCCCTCTACTTGTTGGATCTATGCTTATTGTGATTATTACTTTTTTAATTACCACAAATAATAAAAAAAAATAATATAAAACATCCAAGTATATAAGTATGTCCCCTTCCAAAGCTGCTTCTGACATCTGCAAAAAAAAAAACAAAAAAACAAGCTACCATATACTGTAGACATTTGCATTCTGCTCGGCTCTTATATAGTTGCTCATTAAATAGGACAGAACATAAACCATCTTCATCCTTCTATCTACTCATTGGAAACAATTCTCTAACATGAAGTGGTCTCTGTGGGTCTCTCTCCTCCCTGTTGGCTCGAGCACCATTGCTAAACTCCATTGTGATGAATATATACTTATAGGACTGGTGCAGGAAGAGGGCTCTGAATGCATCTGATCACATTCTACTTACTATGCTGTTCACCAACACCACCCTGCAGTGGGTTATTACATGTAACTCTGCGGTATTCTATGTGGGGACAAACATGGTAATACCAGGAGACACGTTTTTGGGTATGCTTCTTATAGCTTTTTCCCTAATTGAGGCCACATTTTGGCAAATGGCTCTTCTCTCCATATATTATTGTGTCAAAATATTTAAATTTACTTCTCCATTCTTCATATGTGTGAATCGGCTTATCTCAGATTCTACCATTCAGCTCCTGCTGGTTTCTGCAGTTATTATTGTTGCCATGAATGTACCTTTTGTGTTTGCAGTACATATGGACAGTCATCAGAATGTGACGGGAGACACAAAGGAAGTAGAATACGTTCTTAATATTAATATTTATTATAGTGTATTGATCATGATATTTGGTTGCTGTTTGCCTTTTGCTGTAACATTTACTTGCATTGTGCTCAGTGTGGTTTCCCTCATAAGACACATCTGGAGGATCAGGAGCAACGTTCTTCAGTTCAGTTCCTCTCCTCAGCTTGGTGGCCATATTCGGGCAGCCGGCACCATGGTGCTTTGTGTTTTGCTGGACTTATCTTTTTGTCTGACTGTTAATGCTCTTTTATCATCATCTTTTAATAGTGGAGAAGGTAAAGATGCAATCCACTGGGCCATAATTTCATCATATCCAACATTTTGCTGCGTTAGTCTGATCTAATGAGGAGGATGGGAGAGATGTGTGCTTCATCTTCATAAAATCCTTTTCGTCTGGCAATATTTTCATACATATTACACATAACATTGAGATGGGGAATGCCACCAATTTTCATTAGGATAGTGACTTTGTCTTAAGTTTATAAAAATGACTGGAAAATTTGTTCTACGACTACACCCTGTGACATTGGTAGGTTCATGTAGTTAAGGGTGGCATCAATGTAACCATCACATAACTAGATATGTTTTGTCATGTAGATATAAACACCACATATTCACATTATTTCCACTTTATTACATTATTTTTTATTTATTTTATTATTTATTTATTTTATTTATTTACCACATTATTTTTGTTTCTATTTCCTAGGAAGCGTTCAGTGACATGGTGGCTTAGTGGTTAGCACTCTCACATTACAACAATAAAAAAACAATTTAGAAATGGGGTCACAACACAGCCAGCATATGGGCTTTTATGATCTTCACATGCTTCTGTAGGTTTCCAATCACATCCCCAAAACATACTGGGAGGGTAATTAGATTATAGATATTCGAGGTCTTTTAGGTAGGTCTTTTTTCCTACTGATTCCCAGTGAATTATTCTAGCAAGGGTTCGCTAAGATTGGGAAAATATTTCAAAGTTTCCTCTGGGGTGAACAGGCAAGGAAAGGCTGCCAGACTGTCCAGATTGTTGTTCCATGGAATACCAAAACTTCTGTTTCAATGTAGCTACAATCCGAATCACACTTGAAAAGGAAACTTTATCTGGGTGTAGGGCTCTGAACTTGGGATTGCCTAAATATATTTTTACCCTGTGTTGTGTTTCAATGGAAGATGTCTTTTTTAACAAGACTAATGATGTATCTAGATGCATCTTTGAACCATTCAGTTCAAATGTATTTTCAATATTTTACACCCCTGGTATTCCATGTGTCTGGACAATGACCACATATCTTATCCTACTCCTGACATTCTCTTTAAAATGGAGGTTTATTTCTACAGAACACAATATATTTTTAGCTGTTTTCAGGCAGAACATCATTCATTTTCACTGAAATTTCCATAAGCTTAAATCAACAAGGATCAGATGAGCTGAATGCTTTGCTATGAAACTTGATCAGACGCCTTCTGCTCATCAAACCCAACAACTGGACAGATTTGAATTCCATCATTTTGTGTTCTTACTTATTCCAGAATTTTTTTCCACATTCTCTCCTATATTTCATCCAGTTTATCCCAGGAGAAGATTCATCCAGCAGATATATTCCCTGTTTTAAAATGTCAGCAGCTGTAAAACTCTTCAGATAACCTTTTGCAGTTATCACATGTGACTCTGGGACATTGATTAACTCTTCAATGCTGGTCATGTACTTAAAGCAGTATCAATACCAAAGCAATTCCACTGTCTGTGATCAAATCCTGTTCTCCATAGTGCTTGTGAATATTCCTCTGCCGGTCTGTCTGACTATTGATGGCATTCTGGATGCCCTTGGGTTGTTGTTGATTCTTGGTTAGAACGCATTACTGATTATGTATACCATTCAGCTTTCTGCTATGCTAGTGCCTGGAACACCACTTGGCTGTCCATGTTCTACTATAGTCGGCTGGTGAACCTTTCCCATCCTTATATTCTGAAGGTGAAGGCCATGTTCCTGGTTTCTGTTCCTCAGCTTGTAATGGGTTCAGTTTTGTTATCTGTTTTCATCAGTTTGCCATTGTTCTGGTTAACACAAGTCAATGCCATCCAAAACAGAACTTTGACGATACCGAGTGGTTATGACATAACAGTCCATTTTGATTTCACGTTGTTTAATTCATTGATTGGATTTGTTCTTCCACTCGCTTTAACTTGTCTCTGTATTGGTCAATGTGTCACATCATTGCTGAGACATGTCAGGAGAATAAAGCTTATTGAATCCCAGCTGACATCATCTCAGCTCCAGGGCCACATTCGAGCCTCCAGGACTATGATCATGAGAGCTGTACTAGACTTAACTTTTTATCTTATATTTATTGTAGGCTTATTGACTTCATTCCATTTTTTACATTTTCTGAGTAAGTGAAATGATGTATCCAACTGCTCGAAGTTTCATTTTAATCCTCCAAAATCCAAAACTGAAAAGCAAGATATGTGTAAAATGTCTACCAATGTCTAAATAAAGTAATGACATCTCTACATTTGTCATAGTGTCCCCAAGATAGATTTTAGTCTGTTTTGATTATTTCCTATTTAATCTAAAAGCAAAAACATTTCACCTTGCTGTGCTCATACCAGTTGTTATGGGTCATTGTACTTTGCACGCCATCTTTGCAGCGCTTTACTGAATAGAAGGGATGAGCGAGCGGGATTTGTAAGTTAGATCTTGTAGCGAATCGAGCCTTTCTCACTTACCGAACATTTAAGCGAGAACGGCCTTGTCATTCGCCATGAGGTCGTGTTCTCACTGAACAAACGAGGGGAAATGCAGATGGCATGAACGGCAACTATTGCTGGTGGGAATGGTGTGGCTGTGAGCGAATCATTTGCTCCCAGGATGCACAGCAAGGCCCAGCAGCCCAATCAGCAGAGAGCTCAGAACAGGCATATATACAGAGAAGTAGGGAGGGGTTAGTCACTCCATCTTGTGTTCTGTATGAGGAAAAGAAGCAGGGAGAGAAGTGCATTGTGACAAGGACAGGTTATGAGCCTTCTGTATCTGGAAATATACAGATTGTGCAGTTTTTCTTGCTACCTCTTGCTAATTATCAGAAAAGGCAGACACATTTCTGTCCTACACTTCAAAAAATATTTCAGTGTGATACCTCCTGCAATCTATCACAAAAGCCATTGTGCATTGTGAAAGGGATAGGTTAGGAAATTTTTTCTCTCAAAAAAATACAGATATTTTATTCTGATCCCAGTTGCTATCAAAAAAGCCAGAAAAATGTTTGTATGTCTTTCAAATAAATAATAATACTTTATTTTGATTCCACTTGCTATCAAAAAAGCCAGCAAAAATTCCGTATTCCTCTCAAAAAAATACAAATATTTTAATCTGATCCCAATTCCTATCCATCAGAAAAGCTAGATAGTTTTCTGTATTTCTCTATAAAAATACAGATATTTTATTCTGATTGCACTTGCTATAAAAAAAAACAGAATATTTTCTGTATTTCTCTCAAAAAATACAGATATTTTATTCTGATTCCACTTGCTATCCATCAATAAAGCCAGAAAAATTTCTGTATATCTCTCAAAAAAATAAAAATATTGTATTCTGATCCCACTTGCTATATTCGTAAAAAGCCAGAAAAAATTCTGTATTTCTCTCAAATATTTTGATCTGATTGCACTTGCTAGCTATCAAAACAGCCAAAAAAAACTGTATTTCTCTCAACAAAAAACAGATATTTTATTCTGATCTTACTTGCTATAAAAAAACAAAAACATTCTGTATATCTCTAAAAAATAAAATAAATATTTTATTCTGTTTTCACTTGCTATCAAAAAGGCCAGAAATATTTCTGTACCTCTTTCAAAAAAATAATGATATTTTATTCTGATCACACTTGCTATATATAAAGAAAGCCAGAAAAAAAATGTGTATTTCTGTCAAAAAAATAGATATTTTATTCTAATCTCACTTGTTATCAAAAAACAAAAAAATTCAGCATTTCTCTCCAAAAAATACAGATATTTAATTCTGATAGCACTTGCTATTTATCAAAAAAGACAGAACATTTTCTGTATTTCTCTCAAAAAAATACAGATATTTTGTTCTGATACCACTTGCTATCTATTAAAAAAGCCAGAAAGAAAATCTGTATTTCTCTAAAAAAAAAAAAAAAAAAAATATTTTATTCTGATTACACTTGCTATATATCAATAAGGCCTGAAAAATGTCCGTATTTCTCATGCCCGTATAAAAAATACAGATATTTTATTCTAATTGCACTTGCTATCAAAAAAGACAGAACATTTTTTGTATTTCTCTCAAAGAAAAAAAGATATTTTATTCTTATCCCACTTGCTATTTATCAAAAAAGCCAGAAAAAATTCCGTAAATCTCTCAAAAAATAAAAATATTTTATTTTGATCCCACTTGCTATCAGAAAAACGAGAAACTTTTGTATTTCTCTATAAAAAATTTAGGTATTTTATTCTGATTGCATTTGCTATTTATCAAAAAAAGCCCGAAAATGTTCTTTATTTCTCTCAAAAAAATACAAATATTTTATTCTGATTTCACCTGCTATCAAAAAATCCAGAAAAATTTCAGGTTTTCTCTAAAAAAAAATACAGATATGTTATTCTTATCCTACATGCTTTTTTATCAAGAAGACAGAAAAAGTCTGTATTTCCCCAAAAAAAAAAAAATATATATTTTATTTTTATCCCAATTGCTATCTATCAAAAAAACAAAAGAAGTTCTGTATTTCTCTCAAAAAATACAGATATTTTATTCTGATCTCACTTCCTATCTATTAAAAAACCCAGAAAAAATTCTGTTTTTCTCTTTTTTTCTGATTTTATTTGCTAATAATAAAGCCAGAAACATTTCTGTATTTCTCCCAAAAAATTACAGATATTTCATTCTGATAGCAATTGCTATTTATCAAAAAGCCAAAAAATGTTCTTTATTTCCCAAAAAAAAATACAGATATTTTATTCTGATACCACTTGCTATCAATCAAAAAAGTCTGTATTGATCTCAATAAATTACATATATTTTTATCTGATCCCATTTGCTATCAAAAAAGCCAGAAAAAGTCTGTATTTCTCTCAAAAAATTACAGATATTTTGTTCTGGTCTCACTTGCTATCTATCAAAAAAACAAGAAAAAAATCTGTATTTCTCTCAAAAAAATAAAAATATTTTGATCTGATTCCACTTGCTTTTTTCAAAACAGCCCAAACAAAATAGTATTTCTCTCAACAAAATACAGATACTTTATTCTAATCTTACTTGCTATCTATCAAAAAAAAAATAATTCTGTATTCCTCTGAAAATAAAAAAATTTATTCTGATTTCATTTGCTATCAATTTCATTTGCTATCTAAGCAAGAAAAAATTCTGTATTTCACTCCAAAAAATGCAAATATTTTATTCTGATCCCACTTGCTATCAAAAAAGCCAAAACAATTGCTGTATTTCTCTATAAAAAATACAGATATTTCTTTTTGAAAGCACTTGCTATTTACCAAAAAAGTCAGAAAATTTCTGTATCTCTTTCAAAAAAACAATGATGTATTATTCTGATCCCACTTGCTATATATCAAGAAACCTTGAACAAATTAGGTTTTTCTCTCAAAAAATACAGATATTTTATTCTGATTCCACTTGCTATCTACCAAAAAAGTCAGAAAAATTTCTCTATTTCGTTTAAAAAAATACACATATTTTAATCCGATCCCACTTGCTATCAAAAAAGCCAGAAAAATGTTTGTAATTCTTTCCAATACAAAATAGTATTTTATTCTGATACCTCTAGCTATCAAAAATGCCTGAAAAAAACTGTATTTCTCTATAAAAAATACAGATATTTTATTCTGATTGCACTTGCTATCAAAAAAGAAAGAACAATTTATGAATTTCTCTCAATAAAATACAAATATTTTATTCTTATCCCACTTGCTATTTATTTAATTATTTAAAAAATACAAAAAAAGTCTGTATCTCTTTCCAAAAAATAATGATATTTTATTGTGATCCCACTTCCTATATTTCAAGAAAGCCAGAAAAAATTCTGTATTCTCTAAAAAAAAATACAGATATTTTATTCTGATCCCAGGTGCTATAAATTAATCAAACCAGAAACATGTCTGTATTTCTCTCAAAAAATTACAGAGATATTATTCTGATCCCACTTGCTATTTATGAATAAAGCCAGAACAATTGCTGTATTTCTTTTAAAAAATTACAGATATTTTATTCTGATAGCATTTGCTATTTAGTAAAGAAGTCAGAACATTTTCTGTGTTTCTCTGAAAAAAATATAGATATTTTATTCTGATCCCAAGTGCTATACATTAATAAAACAAGAAACATGTCTGTATTTCTCTTAAAAATACAGATATTTTATTCTCATTGCACTTCTTATCAAAAATGCATGAAAAATGTCTGTATTTCTCTCAAAACAATACATATATTTCATTTTGATAGCACTTGCTATTTATCAAAAAAGCCAGAAATTTTCTGTATTTCTTTAAAACAAAATACAGATAATTTTTTTCTGATTCCACTTGCAATCTATCAATAAAGCCAGAAAAAGTCTTTATTTCTCTGAAAAAATTGTTAGCCATGCAGGTCGTGCTGGCGCCGCTGCTCCTAATTGCAGGCACGGGCGTCGGGTCCTATCTTTCAGGTAGAGTAACCCCACTACCTGTGTTCCATGCCTGAGTTCCCTTCCTGCTGGAAACTTGCTCTGGTGTTGGAGCTGGCGTGGGTGTGTCTCTCTTCATCCATGAGGCAACACATACACGCCCTCTGTTCCTACAGCCTATGGCTGGAGCCCTGCTAGTATTTAAAGGCACCTCCTACTACAGGAAGTTGCTTGAGCAATCCCATGGTCTTAGCTAGTCTAACTCCTAGTGCAAAGGTGCTTCTTCTATCTGCCTTCCTGTGTACCGGACCTTGCTTATCAAACCCTTGGACTTTGCCTGTTTGCCGCCTGACCCTGACCTCGGATTTTGTGTATGGACTTCTGCCTGATTGCCGCTTGACTTTGACCTCGGGTCTTGTTCACGGTCTTTGTTTAATTACCACCTCTCCTATACCTTATTGGCCACGCAAGCCCCTCGGTGCTTGCAACAAGTACCCTGACTCCTGTGGTCAGCTGCCACTGGCCTGGGGATTGCTCTGGAGTGGCACCTGGCAGCTACCCCGCAGCCCAAGCCTATCCTCACCATCAGAGGCTCTAGTGAAGACCCGGTAGCAGCTTAGTTACGCCCCTCTGGAGCATTCCCAGTCAGTGGCACAGTGGGTCCACACCCGCTTGCATTACAAAAATAAAGAAATTTATTCTGATACTACTTGTTATCTATCAAAAACACCAGAAAAAAATTCTGTATTTCTCTAAAAAAAATACAGATATTTTATTCTGAACCCACTTGTTATCTATCTAAAAAGCTAAACAAATTTTTTGCATTTCCCCCCCAAAAATAAAGATGTTTTATTCTGATCCCATTTCCTATCTAAAAGTGCCAGAAAAAATTCAGAATTTCTCTTAAAAAAATACAGACGTTTTCTTCTGATCCCACTTGCTATCAAAAAAGCCAGAAAACTTTCCATATTTCTTTTTAAAAAATACAGATATTTTATTCTGATCCTACTTGCTATCTATCAGAAAAGCCAGAAAATGTTCTTTATTTCTCCAAAAAAATAAAGATATTTTATTCTGATCCCACTTTCTATCTGTCAAAAAAGCCAGAAAAATTTCTGAATTTCTCTCAAAAAAATTCAGATATTTCAATTTGATAGCACTTGCTAGTTATCAAAAAAGCCAAAAAAAGGTCATGTATTTCACTCAAAAAAATACAGATATTTTATTTTTATTCCACTTCCATCATTAAAGCCTGAAAAAAAATCTGTATTTCATTCAAATAAATAATGATATTTTATTCTGATCCCACTTGCTCTATATCAAAAAAGACAGAAAAAAAATCTGTATTGCTCTCAAAAAAATTACATATATTTTATTCTGATTCCACTTGCTATCGGAAAATGTTCTGTATTTCTTTATAAAAAAAACACAGATATTTTATTCTCATTGCACTTCCTATCAAAAATGCCTGAAATATTTCTGTATTTTTCTCGAAAATATACAGATATTTTATTCTGATCCCAATTGCTATCTATCAAAAAAGCCAGAAAAATTTCTCTATTTCTCTCAAAACAATACATATATTTCATTTTGATAGCACTTGCTATCAAAAACGCCAGAAATTGTTCTGTATTTTTAAAAAAATAATATTTTTTTTCTGATTCCACTTGCTATCTATCAATAAAGCCAGAAAAAAATTCTATATTTCTCCAAAAAAATACAGATATTTTATTTTGATCCCACTTACTATTTATCAAAAAGCCAAAAAATGTCCTGTATTTCACTCAAAAAAATGTTGTATTTCATTCAAATAAATAATGATATATTATTCTGATCCCACTTGCTATCTATCAGAAAAGCCAGAAAAAAATCTGTATTGCTCTCAAAAAAAAACATAGATGTTTTATCCTGATCCCACTTGCTATCTATCAAAATTGTCAGAAAATTTTCAGAATTTCTCCAAAAAAAATACAGATATTTTATTCTGATTCCAAATGCTATCTGTCAATAAACACAGAAAATTTTCTCTAATTCTCTGAAAAAATACAGATATTTTATTCTGACCCCATTTATAATCTATCAAAAAAGCCAGAAAAAAAATCTGTATTTCTATAAAAAAAACAGATATTTCTTTCTGAAAGCAATTGCTATTTACGAAAAAAGTCAGAAAATATTCTGTATTGCTCTAAAAAAATACAGATATTTTATTCTGATCCTACTTGCTATCTATCAGAAAAGCCAGAAAATGTTCTGTATTTCTTTATAAAAAACACAGATATTTTATTCTTATTGCACTTCCCATCAAAAGCCAGTATATCTCCCTCTCTCTGTATTTCTCTCAAAAAAATTAAGATATTTTATTGTGATCCCACTTGTTATCTATCAAAAATGCCAGAAAAAAATTCTGTATTGCTCTAAAAAAATACAGATATTTTATACTGATCCCTCTAGCTATCTATCAAAAAAGCTAGAAAAATGTCTGAACTTCTCTCAACAAAATACAGATATTTTATTCTGATCTTACAAAAAAATGCTGTATTTTTTTAAAAAATAATTCCATTGATTGTATTTGCTATCAATAAAGCTAGAAAAATTTCTGTATTTCCCTACAAAAAAATTTATTCTGATCCCAAGTGCTATAAATTAATAAAACCAAAAACATGTCTGTATTTCTCTCAAAAGAATACAGATATATTAGTCTGATTCCACTTGCTATCTATGAATAAAGCCAGAAATATTTCTGTATTTCTCTCAAAAAATACAGATATTTCATTCTGATAGCACTTGCTATTTACCAGAAAAAACAAAAAAAATCTTTATTTCTCTCAAATAAAAACAGATATTTGATTCTGATCCTACTTGCTATCTATCAGAAAAAACAGAAAATATTCTGTATTTGTCTATAAAAAAATAGAGATATTTCATTTTGTATTTCTCTCAAAAAAATAAAAATATTTTATTGTGATCCCGATTGCTATCTATCCAAAAAACAAAACAAAAGAAAATCTGTATTTTTCTTAAAATAAATACAGATGATCACCTGATCCCTACAGATGATACACCTGATCCCACTTGCTATATATCAAAAAAGCCAGAAAATTTCTGTATTTTCGCTAAAAAAACCCCAAATATTTCATTCTAATCCCACTTGCTATCAATAAAGCCAGAAAAAAATCTGTATTTCTATAAAAAAAAAACACAGATATACCTTTCTTATAGCACTTGCTATTTATCCAAAAAGCCAGAAAATGTTCTGAATTTCTCTCAAAAAAATACATATATTTAATTCTAATTCCAATTGCTATCAAAAAACGCAGAAAAAAATCTGTATTTCATTCAAATTCATAATGATATTTTATTCTGATCCCACTTGCTCTATATAAAAAATTCTGATTCCACTATCTAGCTATTAATAAAGGCAGAAAAAAATCTGTATTTCTCTCAAAAAATACAGATATTTAATCTGATCCCACTTGCTATTAAAAAAGCCAAAAAATGTCCTGTATTTCACTCAAAAAAATAATGATATTTTATTCTGATCCCACTTGCTCTATATCAAAAAAGCCTGAAAAAATCTGTATTGCTCTACAAAAAATACAGATATTTTATTTTGATTCCACTCTAGCTATTAATTAAGCCAGAATTTTTTTTTATTTCTCTCATAAAAATACAGATATTTTATTCTGATCCCACTTGCTAACTATCAGAAAAGCCAGAAAATGTTCTGTATTTCTCTATAAAAAATACAGATATTTTATTCTCATTGCACTTCCTATCAAAAATGCCTGAAAAATTTCTGTATTTCTATCAGAATGTATTTTTTTTTCTGATCCCAATCAAAAAAGACAAAAAAAGTCTGTATATCTCTCAAAAAATACAAATATTTCATCTGATACCATTTGCTATCTATCAAAAAAGCCAGAAATTGTTCTGTATTTCTTTAAAAAAAAATACAGATAAAAGCCAGAAAAAGTCTGTATTTCTCTCTCAAAAAAATGATATTTTATTCTGACCCCACTTCCTATCTACTAAAAGTGCCAGAAAAATTCTGAATTACTCTAAAAAAAATACAGATGTTTTCTTGTGATCTCGCATGCTATCTTTTAAAGAAGCCAGAAAAATTTCTATATTTCTTTTTAAAAAAATACAGATATTTTATTCTGATCCCACTTACTATATATCAAAAAAGCCAGAAAAATTTCTGTATTTCTCTCCAAAAATACATATATTTCATTTTGATAGCACTTGCTATTTATCAGAAAAGCTAGAAATTGTTCTGTATTTCTCTCAAAAAAAATCAGATATTTCAATTTGATAGCACTTGCTATTTATTAAAAAGGCAAAAAAATGTCCTGTATTTTACTCAAAAAAAAATACAAATATTTTATTCTGATTCCACTTGCTATCATTAAAGCCTGAAATATTTCTGTATTTCTTTCCAAGAATACAGACATTTTATTCTGATTCCACTTGATATCTTTAAATAAAGCCAAAAAAAGTATGCATTTCTCTCAAAAAAAATACAAATATTTTATTCTGATTCCACTTGCTATCAATAAAGCCAGAAAAATATCTGTATTTCTCTCAAAAAATAAAGATATTTACTTCTGATCCCTCTTGCTATCAGAAAAGCCAGAAAATGTTCTTTATTTCTCTCCAAAAAAATAAAGATATTTTATTCTGATTCCACTTGCTATCTATCAAAAGAGATAAACAAATTTCTGTATTTCTCTCAAAAACATGCAGATACTTTATTCTGATAGCAATTGCTATCTATCAAAAAAGCCAGAAAAAAATCTGTATTTTCCTAAAAAAATAAGTAAAAATATTTTATTCTTATTCCACTTGCTATCAAAAAAGCCATAAAATTTTCTGTATTTCTCTAAAACAAATAGATATTTTATTCTGATTCCACTTGCTATCTATCAATAAAGCTAGAAAAAAATTCTGTATTTCTCTAAAAAAAATAACGACATTGTCAGGATCAGAACCCAGAGATGTTTCAATGTCTGGCTTCAGCTCTGTCTACTGCGCCACCTCAGGGTTTGCCTTTTGCACTCTGTTGGATTCCTTGGATACTTAGTATCTAGCTGAACCTTGAACTCCAGGCCCCTCCCATGAACTTCCTGTTTAAGCCATGTCTCTGAAACTTCCTGTTGCCAGATTATTGGGTTTTGTCAATATCTTGCTCTTCCTGCTACTATTACATTGCGCCCTCCAAACTGCTACCTGTGTACCGACCCTTGGTTGCTGTTTAAATGACTACTCTTCCTCGCACTCTGGCCCTGATTCACCAAGCAAAATTAGAGGCTCGGTCGCGCATTCGTATTCGCAATCCAAAATCTGAAGCCTTCGCTCAATTTAACTAAATTTCAGGCGCTGGCGTATTCACGTAGAAATTAGTAACAGAAATGATCTCGCTGCTGGAGCTGCGAATCCCCAGCAGATTTACACTGGCGAGCTTGCATTAAGTCTCCAAATGACAGCATTGGCTACCGACCTCGGCTTGGGCTTTGACTACGTTTGTATTTGCTCCTTATCTGCTACCCCTGCTTGTGCATAGATCCTGAACTGCTTCCACCTGTGTCTGCTTACTGTTTCAGCCACTGGACTCTGAGCCTGACCCCTGATCATTACAGAATAATCTGGCCTGTCAAAATAATACAAATATTTTATTCTGAATCCACTTGCTATCTATCAAAAAAGCCATGAAATGTTCTGTATTTCTCCAAAAAGATAAAGATAATTTATTCTGATCCCACTTGCTATTTATCCAAAAAGCCAAAAAAAATCTGTGTTTCTCCCAAAAAAATACGGATATTTTATTCTGATTCCACTTGCTATCTATCAAAAAAGCCAGAAAAATTTCTGTATTTTACTCAAAAAAAATCAGATTTTTTTTGGTACAAGTGCATTTTTGCCTGAATAAGTAAAATATGAGCGGTAGACGCAGGGGAAGGCGTGGCATTGGACAACCAAGTGGGGGGAATACTCTCCATGAGTTCACCACTGTAGGACAGCAGCAGCACAAGTTGTCAACCAGGTCTGAGATGTGTGTGGAGCACCAGTTCCCTGGTAGATATATTGACAGGGTGGAATACAATCATACAACCACGTCATGTGCAGAGTATTGTGGACTGGGTCTCAGGGGCCTCAAGTGCAGCAGGCTCCTCTTTTGCAGCAGGCTCCTCTTCTGCAGCAGCAGCAATCAGCACAGCTGTGACAGGAGCAAAGACAGGAGTTAGCGTGGCTTATGTGCCTGTACCTCCCGATGACTCTCTCTTGTTGTTTGACGAACAGCCTGAGGATTTGTCATTGCAGGAGGCAAACTTTGAGACCCTTGGAGAGTGTGGTTAGCACTTGGCGGACGAGGGTTCTGCATCAGTGGCTGCATTTGCAGAGGTTGGCTTAGATGAAAATGAGGATGATGATGACCGTGATGTCACATGGGAACCACCAGTGCGTGTAAGGGCTAGCAGACGTAGAGGAAAGGCAACAGCAGCAAAAGACTGCGGATGGAAGGGGCCGCAAATCTGCCTCATGTGAGTCCCAAAGAACACACAAACGAGTAGGCACAAGCAGGGGAACAGTCAGAGACAATGTGACCACGGGGGAGATAGAGCTGGAGCAGACGCAGGGCACCCAGCAGAGGCAGGCAAAGAAAAAGAGCAGCAGAGTGGTTGCACGCACCTCTCCAGTGTGGTCCTTTTTCATGCTGAAAGACAATGACGGGTACATAGCGATCTGCATCCTGTGCCACAGGCAGATTAGCAGAGGACAGGCCGGATCACATTTAGGTACAACATCCCTGCTTTCCCACATGCACAAGAACCACAAACCAAAGTGGAAGCAGTACTTGCGATCTCTTGAAGGAGGTGCAACCACGTCACGGTCTCTTCTTCCATCTACATTGATCCCTTCTACACCTCCAACTGTAATTGCTACTACGTCTAAGGAGGCTGGTACCAGCCAGACTTCAAGCTGTGAGGAAGTCTTCTGGCCTCCGCATCAGCTCTTCTGGCCTCCGCATTTATTCCTTCTACCAGCAAACCCTCTATTTTTGACCCTCCTCCTGAAAGGCCAGATTGAGGGTTGGCATTCATGTCATCCACTTCATGATGCAAACTAGCAATATTGCCTACCTTTCTAACGCTTACAGCACCACAAACCACAGCAACAGTGCTGGTGCACAAAACATCTTGGTCTGGCCCTTCCACATTTATTCACAAATTTCCAATTTTTGCATTACACACTTTGAGTTGGCATGGATAGCTCTAGATGCCAGTTACCAATGCGGTCCATGCATCTTCTCAGGGCCCACCACCTCCTCTTGGTGCTGTTGCTTCTGTCGCCTGTCAGTACTCCATTCACTAGAATTGTATTACACACTCGGTGTCATTGACGATGCACTACACCCAGCTCTAGATGCCTTTTACAAAGGCAGTCCAAGCTCTGTCTCAGGGCCCGCCTCCTTCTAATGCTGTGGCCATCTGTCAGTACTCCATTAACTAAAATTGTACACTTCTGGGTGGCAATGATGATGCACTAAACCCAGCTCTCCATGATTCTTACCAATATCCCTGACGATAGCTGACCAGAGGCCACACACTGCAACTGCTCTCGCTGACCCATGCTGGAACTTTGTATATTTTGGAACTTTTGTATATTTTCCTTGTTGCCACCGTTCTCCTACACTTACATAGCAAATTTGGTGGTTCTAGCATGTAAAGGGGCTTTACTATTAATGTTTAAAGTCAGCCCATTTACTTTATTGTAATTCATGAAATCTATTCGCCAAATTTTTCGAACCCACTGGAAGTTCGAGGAAATTTTTGCGGAACTGTCAGAGGCCTTCTTACTCATCCCTACTGAATAGGTCAGTTGGTAAGACTGTAAACTAATTTGGGAAAGATGCTAATTCCTTTTACAATGTTAATATGTTTTTGTGTTATCCTCTGTGTGTTCTCACTTTGTAACTTTCTGTTGAATAATAAAAGTATTATTAAGATTGTTATGAAAATTAATGGTAAAAATCATATATTGTCAGCATGACATGCTCAATATATTCAGTTCATGGAAAGGTAAAAAATAAAGATAAGATAAGCTGAACATGTTTGATTTGTTTTGCTTGTAACATTATCTCATTTTGCCATTTTCCCAATGATGAGACTGCTAAGCTGTAACTCCATGCATGCCAATGGGAAACATATTCATGGGTAATGTGGAAACTATTGCTTGACCTCCAGAATTGTGGTGAGTAAACTTCCTGTAAAGCTAATAAATCATTCTTTACCATGTTGAGACAATTTAACCTAATCTAACTCACTTACTAACAAACCCATTCACCTATTGCAAGCCCCCACTCATCCTTGAGAGGCTGGTTGCGATGTCCAGCACACAGTTGCCCCCAGGAATTCTGTGCACCAAGGATGGCATCTGGAATCTGATTCTGCCACTTACCCCAATAATGAGACTGCTAAGCTGTGTTCAGCTCCTGTGACCCCATAAATGCCAGTTAAGAAAATATTCATGGGTAATGTGATCTGATTAAGACTTACAGAGGACCATGAGCCCAGAGGTGCAGGACAGGGGACACAATAGGAAGTCAGACAGTCCGGAACCAGGTTATCCATAGATGATACAGAACAGGGGAGTCCAGCAGAGGCAAATCCAGAAAACAGCCAAGGATCATAGGTAGGATATGTCAGTCCACCAAACATGGTGTCCCAGGGTTAAACAAAGCAGGGAGTCACAAGCAAAGGTCGGTCCAGGCAGCAAACAATCACAGGGTGAGGAAACTGGCAGATAATCCAAACACCAGTAGCAGGTCCGAACACTACTAGCAGGCCCAAACGCCACTAGCAGGTCCGGATGCCACTAGCAGGTCAGCCAGGCTAGACACTATTATGGGCAACTCGTGCCAGGGAGCTGAGAAGCTATTCAGGACCAATAACCAATGGCAGGGAAAGTGTTTAGCCGAGAGATAATCTGCTCATTGACTGCAGCACATACTCAATGTATAAGCTGGGGATGCTCCAGGCTGCTCAGCAAAGGACAGACAGCTAATTGGTTAATCTCCTTTTCTGCTGCAAGTGATGCCATCAGAAGGTATAATCAGGGTGCACTAGACTATGATGGCTTATGATGTAGGACCACCAGAAAGATAAGTGTCCCCTAACACCAGAATTGTAAAAGGCAAGAGAGTTCATGAAGTGCCTCCTGTAAGCCCAAAGCAGCCTGGTGGTAGAAAGGTTCTTGATGCCTTAGTCTTGTAGGAGTGAGCTAACTGATATTTGGTGTCTTTAACAGATCCGTATATATATAAGTGACCTAGGTGACCTCAGGGGTGCATATAGCAATAAATGCTTGGCTCTCCATTAAAATGCTTTATTCATGTTAGTATGTTATCAGTTCCTCTGGCACCCTTTTCCCTTATTTTCCCTTCCCAGAGATTCTGTTCTGTATTTACTAATGCAGACAAGAGATATTGGCCAGGGTCCTAGTTATCTGCAAAGGGGAAACCATCAAAGAGAGAGAACTTTCTTACATACAGTTTATTATGAATTATGGTTGCTGTCTACTAGTGATGGCCAGATGATTTTTAATAATTTTTGCCATTGAGCTAATTAACTTGCTAATTACTTCACAAATAAATTGCAAAGCCACTAAATATGGTATTCTCGCAGTTGCAGGGGGTGTCAGCAGGAACATGTAACAAAAGAAGATAAAGTTATACCAATGTTAAGATTAACAATAGGTATTTTTCCCAAGACAACTGACAACATTCCCACAAATTGTGAACCTTTTATTCAGTCATAAATCAAACTGAAAAGTCTATCGCAAAGTATTGGGATCACTTGTTGTCTCCAAATGATGGAAACATTTCATGCCAAAGTATTTGCAAAATCTTTTTAAAATGTTTTAAAACTGTGGGTGGAGAGGAAGGAAATAATTGATTCAGAGATCTTGATCCGCACAACATATCCCCCAAATGTGGGCATATTTGGAACCTGGAGTCCCCTTTTAAAAAGATTTATTTACAACGGGACTCTCAGCACAAGACGGCCTAATACATTAGTAGATATGGATTTTAGGGAGCTCATTTGGGGTTAGGGATCACATGAGGCTTTCACTGTCACAATATACTAAAACTGTTGGTGGCCGCTGCTGGTTTACTCACCACTCCATGTAATATGTTCCTGCCCACTGGGATAGAGGACCATGCATTCCTGCACACACACCGGTACTTTTCCTTGCCCTGGATTCTCTCTGGTCATTCTCTTTTGCTTCCTGTTGTCTGGAGAAGCCTGTCACTCGCTTGTCTTGACCACTTGGATTAGCTATCAGGAACTCTTTCACCTACTTGGATCATTTTGGATCTTCATCTTGCTGTGACCTTTGGTCTCATTGCTTAGACTGATCTTTTGTCATTTTAGTCCCCTGTATCTTCATTGAGACCTGCCCGTCCTGGGGGCTCCCTGGTCAACTGTGAATCTTTGTTCCCATTCTGATTCCATCCTTTGAATACTCAAGTCCTGGGGCAACAATGGTACAATGTAACCTGCCCCCTATGGCCTGTGACATCCCACAATCATTGACCCGCATTCATTAATGCCGGTCCTCTGTCAAGAAATATTGATATTCAACTTGAGTGACTTGAAATAAGGTGAGGAAAGTAGGGTTCTGGTCATTGCAGACTATTGTACTCCCCAAGAGATTTTGGTGAAACTTTCATACTAAAGCCAGAAACAAGACTTGCAAGCAGCTACAGAAAAATCAGCCCCCTCACTTTAATCTTTTCAAGGATATAAATATCACTTTTTCTAGGAAGGCCTTAACTCTCAGCATGCACACCTTCCTCCAACACCAGATCTCATACATGTGGACTTTCCTTTTCATCTGATTTATACTCATGAGGGAAAACTTTACATCTGCCTTTCCCTTGAAGAGGCTACACTTATTGCATGTGACTTCATGAACTGTCCTAACCAAACTCACCTACCTCCCCCTAGTAAGGAGAGAATTCACACAGATACCTCTGCGGATCCCTTCTTTGCTTTATTCCCAGATTCTTATTCTTATATTTTCACCGATGCTCCCACCCAGCCTCCCTACCCCACATTACCAGGCAATACCCTGTAGTCTCATAATTATGTTCTGAAGGGTAACCACCTTCTAAACATGATACTATTGAGGCCTTCTAAACAAAAGACTTAAATCTGTTACTTCATCTCAGTTAAAACAAAATCCCATATGTTCATAGTGACTAAACAATGTATTGGCCTGGCCTGAAAATACATTGGATCAGATTTACAGGAGGTAACAAGAAGAATTGTTTGCACCATAATCAAGAAAAATTGTACATCCATGTCCATGTGGATAACTACCTTCAAATCCCTTTCTACCCCTCACTGCCCACCCCCCATTTTTCTTACTCTTAAAACTTCTGTTCTCTATTAGGGATGAACTAGTGAGAATTTTAAATTCAATCTCGCGGCCTTTCTCGGTTACTGAACATGTAAGCGAAAACGCCCTTGTAATTCACCATGAGGTCGTGTTCTCACCAAACGAGGGAAAATGCAGGGGGCAGGAACAGCAACTATTTCCAGTGGGAATAGCACATGTAGGAGCAATTCATTTGCTTCCAAGATGCACAGCAAGGCCCAGCAGCCAATCAGGATAGATCAGAGCACAGACATATATATACAGGGAAGACGGAGGGGTTAGTCAATCATCTTGTGTTCTGTGTATAGAATAGACGCAGGGAGAGACGTGTAGTGTGACAAGGACAGGTTAGGAGACTCTTGGTTCATTGATAGCTGCATAGTTCTGTGTTTTATAGGCCATTTTCTTTTACATGAGCTACTAACTAGTCAGTTTTGTTAAATTGTCAGCAGTCAGCACATTTAGTGTAAGTTATGTTGTGTGTATTACACTCTTAGGTGTTGTTCACTGACTGCACATGCACTGAAGGTACAATCGTGGTTGCTGCTACTTGTAGTGTCACGCATAGCTAGTCAGTTTTGTTAAATTGTCAGCAGTCAGCACATTTAGTGTAATCTATATTTTTTACTAGTGAAGACACTGTTAGTCTTCTTGTTTTCACACTGTACATTCACTAAAGCTAAATAAAATCAATTGCAGTTCCTATTTACCAAAAGAAGCGTTTGGTACAGTGAAATTTCTGGCCTACTGTAAAATGAATACAGATATGTTTTTTTAAAACTATATTAGCAGTTTATTTGGAAATGGACAAATGTACAGTATTGTACAAAATGTCCAATATTTGAAAGAGTTGTATTAAACAAACCAAAGTAGCTATAAGTTCTACAATGATACATTTTAACAGACTATGCTGGAACCCAAAAATAGAGCAGAGGCACATTGAGTTGTTCTGGGCTTAATTTCCCCACATATAAATGTACTAATAAAACCAACAACAAATAAACTCTACCCAAGACTTTCTGAAGTATTTAAGCAGACATACAACTGTATCATTATTAGAGTAGTTCTCTTCCTTTCAAATGTTAATTATTTGTTATGAATCCTAGCAATAAGCTGATACACGAGAGAACCGAATATAATATTGTTCTGTGGTTCCCAAAACAAAGAGGACAAAGTGTGTATGTGCTAAGGGGTCTCCTAGCACCAATCTTATTTTAGGAATGACCCATTTAGAGATCACGGCTTTGTTTTCTCTTATCTCACAAGGAATCCATGGCTGGTAACATCATATTTCTTTGGGAAGCTCAGAGCATAAGTTCTCAGTCACAGCTCTGCTTTTCCTTGTCAGCGAGCATGCCATCCAACATAGCGTGACACAAATCTAGGAGGTGCGATACTTCCAGAGCCAACACTTTCAGCAAAGCAGCAGACAATGGACGGTCAGAACACATATTAGGATTTTGCTCCATCAATGTTTGTTTGATATTCAGTAAATGTACTTGTGCACACGACATATTTAGATACCAAACAAACATTCCTTCACAATAGATGTTCGATGAGAAAGAAAACCACCAGTCTCCATGGAAAACCAGCACACATCACCCACCTCAAAAACATTATTCAAAAACACACCGTATTGGTGGGACAAAATATCTCCTAGCCAATGACAGTCGTGGGTGACTTTTAGCATGCCTTTGTCTTCAAGCACCACTTGGAGACCATTTTTCAAGACCCCTGGTCCCATGGTGAGGATGTCAAAGAGGTAAACATGATTTCTTGTGCCCACCTGCAGCCACCGCAGTTTCCCATAGCGACATATGTTCAGGCCAGAAGCTCCCAAGCCCAAGACCTTTTGGTGCTGGAGATGCAGAATCTTTCTTCTATTGCCTCTCTTTCAACCTCTTGGCCTCTTGATTCTTCTACTGGTTCCACATTTAGAACATTTTGCACAAAAAACAACCTTGCCCCTTCCCACGGCTTCACCAGTCTTCAAATCCTTGACTTTAATCAGGAGAACAGTGTGATCTGCATGAACACCAAGTAAAACTCTTTGCAATCTTCCAATATTGGTTGCAATTTTGATAGTTTTTCCAATTATACAGCTCAGAAAACGTTCAGCAGAAGTGGACTCCATATAGAAATGGTAATGAAATGAATGCAAATAAATGTCAGCCTTCTGCAGCTTCTGCTGTGTGAGTTAGGTGGGATTGCAAACATCGGGGAGCTCCAATACAGATATTTTAGTGTTTGATACCTGTTCCTCCATTAAGAATTAGAACTTCTTAATCCTGCATCTTTCTTATCTCTTCTCCTTTTCTCCTCTTTCTCCCTCTATGTCAATAATCCTATCATTTATGTCAACTCACAGTTGAGCTTGCCATGATGGTTCCTTCCTATTACAGGGTGACAATGTTCTGCCCCCTTCTTTTTGTTGCTAATATTAGGTTTTCAAGTCACCATTTCAACTCACTTTTTACAGGCATAGTCCACTGTTGTCATCATCAGGAAACCTGGCCTGAAAAAAAAAAATAATACAATAAAAAATAATAGCCAAGAGCAAAATAAAACAATAACATAATAATATCCAAAAATCTTAAATGAAAACTGTCCACCAAACTAAAAAATTTTCATAAGGTCATAAGTTGGTTCTGTTGGTGGATCAGATAAAGGGGAGTCAAACCAGTGGTGTGGTTAAGCGCACAGGTAAGCAAAGTTACAGATAAATAATGTGCGGAGACCACATTTTACTGTAGCTCCAGTTTGGCACAATCAGTTGGATTCCTAT
The DNA here is from genome assembly GCF_032062135.1 of Pyxicephalus adspersus. NCBI lineage: Eukaryota > Metazoa > Chordata > Amphibia > Anura > Pyxicephalidae > Pyxicephalus > Pyxicephalus adspersus. The sequence goes on along the minus strand of NC_092864.1, from coordinate 999,940 downwards.
TAAGTGCTTTGATGGGGGATTTGTGTATAAAGTTGTCTCGTAGATTGTATCTGATGTGTTCTAGACCAAAAACAAGTTAGCCAATGGCAGAACAAACAGATATTTAAAATAAAAGTACCATCCAACCCTTAACTCCTGAAACAAAAAAAAAAGAATAATTTGGTACTCACTTAGCTATTTCTGCAAGAAAAAATAAAATCAAGTAAGGACTTCATAATCAGTCCTACATGTGAGATGTCAAAGAGTTCTGGGCTGTATATATTCCCAAAAATCCTTCCAGTCCTTGTTCATAACTGAACACTCTCATTTAGATCCCCATTTAGAAGTGTAGGTAAGAAGGCTGGGCAACTAGCCTAAGTGGAGCAATGGTGACAACATATAACAAAATATTCCTGAGGTAGATAAGCAGTGCGGTTTCCTAATTGATAAATAACTATGAAAACCATGCGTGGGATGTTTATGGTGCCAGAAAAAGATTATATCAGGGAACCCCCCTCATTGATATTATTATTACTTTTAAACAGGATTTATATATCGCCAACAAATTACGCAGCGCTGTAGATTAAATACGAGTTGCAAAGGACAGACGGATACAGACAGTGACACAGGAGGAGGAGAGGACCCTGCCCTGAAGAGCTTGCAATCTAGGAGATAATGATAAAGAGGGTTACTGAACAAAGTGGAAAGGAGTTGGGGGAAGTATGGGGATAATAAAGTAAGGGGGATGACTTTTTAAGAATTCTTTACAGTGTCCCAGATATTTTATTTAAAAAACATGTTTTAAGTGTTCATGGTGCCAATAGCAGAATAAATGTCATTCATTTAGGACTTACATTTACTGCAATAGACATTACATGTTTGCTGTATTGCAAGAATAAGTAAAACAAGGTTCAACATATTTGTGTAGACCATGATTTATTTCTATATGTGCCTACACTTTCTGATACAAACCAAACAAGGATCAAATGAAGCAGGACAATTTGCTATGAAACCTGATAAAATAATTTCTTCCCATGAAACCCAACAACCATTACCTGGACAGATTTTCATTCCACAAAAGTTGTTCTCTGAATCCCTCCTGACTTGATGTCACTTCGTATCTGTAGTATCATATATATTCTATATCTTCAGAAGGAGAATTCCAGAAACACCTTCACTGCTTTACGATGTTGACTACTCTGGAACTGCTTATATTTTTGTGTTCAGTTCTGACGAGTGTATCTGGGACAGCAATAAATTCTTTAGTTTTTGCTTTTCATTTGTCACAATGGAAAAATAGTAACAAATCTGTTGTCTGTGATCAAATCCAAATGTCCATGGTGTTTATAAATGTTTTCCTGCAGGGTTCCTGACTATGAATGGCATGCTGGACCCTCTTGAGATATTCTTCCGCCTTGGTGAGAAGACATTTCTAATACTAATTTCCCTACAACTAGCTTTCTTCAATGCCAGTGCCTGGAACACGGCTTGGCTCTGCATATACTATTGTGTACGGTTGGTGAACTTTTCCCACCCTTATCTTCTGAAGATGAAAGCTACATTACTGTCTTCTGTTCCTCAGCTCATAGTGGGCTCAGTTCTGGGCTCAGTCGCCATCAATTTGCCATTTATCTGGTTCACAGAAGCCATTTTTATACAAAACAAAACTGTATTAACAACGAGTGCTTGCAACTTTTCAATAAATATTCCATAGATCATGTTTAGTTTATTCTTTGGGTTGTGCATTCCTTTCTTTTTTCCTTTTCTCTCCATCGGTCTGTGTGTCACCTCTCTGCTGAGACATGTCTGGAGGATAAACCTCAGCGAGTCTCACCTAACATCTTCTCAGCTCCAAGGACACATTCAGGCCGCCAGGACCATGATAATGAGAGTTGTCTTGGATTTGACTTTTTATCTTTTACACATCGTAGCTTTAGTGACTTCATTGCAAATACATGTAATGTTTCTATGGTGTAGCTGGATGATTGTCCTGATGTACCCAACAGCCCAAGGTCTCATTTTAATCCAAGGAAATCCAAAACTGAAAAGTAAAATTTGTGCACAATTCACCTTTACATAATGTTATGTTACTGAGATTTGTGCCATAAACAATGCTTGGCCTGGTTTCTTATATGTACATAGAAAACGTTCTGCTCCAATGAGATCACCGGGAAGTGAAGGGATCTCCCCAAAGAGACAATGGCAGCAAACGCTGAAGGTCAGAACCTCGGTCAGGTTGGCATTGTACTCTGTGTCCTAGTTGGGGAGATTCAACCTCACTTCTCATCTAAAAGTTTAATTAAGTCTTATTCTCCACAACGTAAAATTGTTTAGGTTTAAAATCTACAGAATTGTAGAATCACAAAAATACCTAATAACTGTAAAACAGATATCCAGTCAACAAGTAAACCGAGGTAAATAAAAAAAGAAAAAAGATTTACAGATATCCTCAATATCCTCAACATCAATATTACAAAAAGAGTGTTCCAAACCGTAAATTTCAGTTATTCAAAAACTTCATGTACTAACTATTCTTAATAGCAAGTTATCTTTTATAAGCCCAATAAAGATTTAAATCATTTATAAGTTCTCTGTGATTTGGGGATAGATCGCATCTCCAGTATTCAATATGTACTTTGGTCAATATTTGAATAAACAAGAGTTTTTTTCTTAGTAGGAACCAATTGAGGAAAAATATAAACGAGAACTACTTTAGGTGTTGGAAGAAGGTAAATGCCAAAAATCAAATTAACATTTGGTTCCAAAAGGAGCGAATAGATTTGTAATACCATAGTAGGTAAAGTACCTGTTGATCCACATTTCCTCCAACAATAGGAGGATAAGTTAGGGTAAAATTTTGCTATTTTGCCCATCTTTTGTTTTAAAAGGAAGAGAGGATACCTATTTTTTTTGCTATTTTTGCTTGCGAGGACCTTTTATGGATAGGAGACGGGGCTCACACATTCTCTGACCTGTTTTATTATCCAGGAAGGTCCTATGCCTATGCCTGGAGTCAATTCCACAAACTGTCAGCAAACTGAAAAGAGGCAAATAGGACTAACCGAACCTATCAACTAGAAGATTGAAGCAATCTCTAAATAGCAGCTGTGAAAAATCTGTGAAAAAACCCTTTCTGTGTTCTGCCCCCCCCCCCGGATACAATGATACCATTCCTACTTCCCTGATTTTGGCTTTAAGTCTTTATATGTCATCACACTGAGCCACCGGTAACACATTCACACTTTGTGTTATATTTTCTTCTACAAACGTTAGTAATTATAGTAACTGGCACTGGTTGGGCACTTCCTCTTTATTCCAGGAATATCCACAATGGAACGTGTGTTGTAAAGGTGGAAAGGAGTTTCCAATGGACCTTGTAACCTGCAGTGTCCTTCCAAACAGGAGGAGGAGAAAGGATGCAGGAAAAGTTCATTAATTCCACTGACCAGGATTCTCAAACCTGGCCAAGGAGTAAAAAAGGTTTCCCTGCAACCTTTAAAATTACACTAATCAGGGAGAATTTCTCCTCCTTCTGTTTGGAAGTCCACTACAGCCTACAACACTTTTCTACCTTTACAAACACATCTCATTTTTATTAGATTTCTGCTCCAGATTTAAAATGTACCCACTATATATGAGTGCTATTCTTGTAATAATTTGAACCTTGTATATTCACTTATATACACTTTTTGGCCCCAAACCCTGCTTTTCTTGAACCCTCTGCCGAGTAGGTGTGGGAAACACTTTGTAATTAGAGGTTGGCCAAACAAACGAATTGGATCCTTATATTAGGGAAACAATTATGTTTGGATATAATTCAGACCTTCAGATTCACAGTGCACAGAGAAGACTAAATATCATTCACTTACATCTAATTTGATAGATCTCCATGTTTGTTGTCATCCTAGATACAAGACAGGTGCTAGAATAAGATAGACAGTGTTCACCATATTTTGTATGGAACATTTCTTTATTTCTGATGAGTTTGTGTCTATGTTATATGATACGAACCATACAAGCAGACAAAGCAAATGACTTGCTATGAAACCTGATGAGATGTTTTCTGACTATCAAAGCCAACACCCAAACACCGGACAGATTTGAATGTTATATTATGAGATCTCTGAATGTCTTCTGACAGATTTCCCTTCATATGTTGGCTGGTATAATCTATTTTAGTTCTGCAGAAGGAGAATATAACAAACCCTCGCACTGTTCCAAGATGTTCGCTGCTCCAGAATTGTTCACAGTTATTTATTTATCTATTATCACCGTATCTGGGACAGCGATAAACTCTCTCATTTTTGCTTTTTATCTGTTGCAAGGGGAAAAAAGCAACAATTCTGTTGTCTGCAATCAAATCCACATTTCCATAGTGCTTATAAATGTTTTCTTGCAAGGCTTCTTTTCTGTTGATAGTGTACTGGGCCCTCTTAGGATGTTCCTAAACCTTGGTAAGGACTTATTTCTAACATTGCTTGCTCTAGAGTTTGCCTTGTTCTATGCCAGTGCCTGGAACACGGCTTGGCTCTGCATATTCTATTGTGTCCAGTTGGTGAACTTTTCCCACCCTTATCTTCTGAAGATGAAAGCTACATTCCTGTCTTCTGTTCCTCAACTCATAGTGGGCTCAGTTCTGGGCTCAATCGCCATCAATTTGCCAATCATCTGGTTAACAAAAGCCAATCTTCCACAAAACAAAACTATATTCACCATGAACGCTCATGGATTTTTAATGAATTTTACGTACACAATATTTAGCTCATTACTTGGGTTGTGTATTCCTTTTACTTTAGGTTTTCTCTCCATCGGTCTGTGTGTCACCTCTCTGCTGAGACATGTCTGGAGGATAAACCTCAGCGAGTCTCACCTAACATCTTCTCAGCTCCAAGGACACATTCAGGCCGCCAGGACCATGATAATGAGAGTTGTCTTGGATTTGACTTTTTATCTTTTACACATTGGAACTTTAGTGAATTCATTCCAAATACATTTTATGTTTGTATTGTGCAGCTGGATGACTGTCCTGATGTACCCAACAGCCCAAGGTCTTATTTTAATCCATGGAAATCCAAAACTGAAAAGGAAAATTTGTACACAATTCACCTTTACATAATCTTATGTTATTAGGATTTGTGCCATAAACAATGCTTGGCCAGGTTTCTTATATGTACATAGAAAACGTTCTGCTCCAATGAGATCACCGGGACCAGAAGTGAAGGGATCTCCCCAAGGAGACAATGGCAGCAAACGCTGAAGGTCAGAACCTCGGTCAGGTTTGCATTGTACTCTGTGTGGGAGATTCAGCCTCAATTCTCATATAAAAATGTATATGAGTTCTATTCTCCACAATGTACCAAATGTTTAGGTTTAAATTCCACATTAGAAACATTTTATGTTGAATAATCCATGCTGTAAACTTTAAAAGGCTTCATGATGGGTATGTATAGGATGTGGATTGTAACAGCTCTCCTTGTGCTAACTAGAAGAAATTATAAAGGATCATTTTGTATACGATAAAGTCGTACAGCCATGCAGCATGTTCCAGTCTTTGTGTTCACAAATATATTTTTTTATTTTTAACAACATCCTTTTTCCATACATGTCACGGACACCTTATAGCGAAAGAACATTGCCTGTAGATGAGATGAGTAATTATTATATGGTTTTTACTTATATCCTGTTTATATTCATATATTTTTACTATATTCTTATATATATTTCTGTTTCCATCTTTATTATGTTCAGGTTCTGTGTGTATATATATTACAGATGTGCTTGCTAGAATGATTTGTCTTATGATACTTTATGAATGTTTTGTTGCTGACCATGGGGATAGTTGTTCTTCCTGGTGAGGCGTTTCAGGTCTTTTAAAGATGGTCAAAGTTATTCCAAGATAACAGAAACTCGTGACTTTTATGATTCCTTGCAATGTCTCTGTAATTAACCTTTAAAAAGTTCTATTTTCTGTACACTGCAATGAGGTCTCCACATGTGAATTGTTTTGTTTTTCTAACTTTACTCTTTTTCTTTGTAACTTTCTCTTCTCAATAAACCATCAAACTTTTGCTTTTTTTTTTCCTTTTCACTGAAATGTTAACCAACTCATTCGCTTATCCCAAAAATGCAACTGCTTTGATAAACTAAAACCAACCAAAAAAACAAAAAAAGTTGTCTTACCTGGCCTGACTGATTGTTTTGAATCTCAGAATATTGTGAGGTGGCCTTTTTCATAAAAAAAGCTGCTTACCTCTCATGACTGGGGATCTGATTATTGGTGGGGTAATCATAGAAATGGTAAAAAGATCACCTGACCAGCAATCTCAGAATGTTGAAGAGTGGTCTTTGTCATGGAGGAGCTGACCGCCTTCCCTCCTCCTTTTTCGGACTGGGGATCTAATGAGTGGTGGGGTAATAACAGAAGTAGAGTGAAGTAGGGAGATTTTTGCACTGCAGGTCCTCAGGTACAGCTTGGTCTCCAACAAGTAGAACAATGAGGAGCACAGTAGTGACATCATTATATCTCACTGTAAGTCTTCAGAGACTAGTGATTAGGGACAGAAGGCCTTCAATATTCTCACACTGAAGATTTACAGCTATGAGGCCACTAAGGGGGCCTAGAAAGGTTAAGTGCTTTTTTTTTTTTAGAAAAGAAGATAGAAGAATACTAGGCACAATTAGCATTGGAGGGACCTTTGTATGGTGGATATCGGCACCTAAGCAGGGTTTGGTGGCTGGAAGCGAAAAATATCAAGCCATTGTAGACTTAGGTGGCCTAACATTTTGGTAATTGGAGGCCCTCCAGGAACAGCAGCCATAAAGGTTTTGTTTCTGTTATGGGTAAGTTATTGTTAAGTTATGGTTATTTATGGTATGTTAAATAAAAGTAAAGTTTGTTCAGCAATATTTAACATTTTCTAAAAAAAAGAATGGCGGTTTCAGCCAATTTTATTCCAAAAGGTAGTATGTGTGCTTATTGGCTGAGCAGCTAATAGGGGTTGGGTGTGGGTTTGTTAGAAGGGGCAAAAAGTTACCCTAGTCATAAGTTTAGGTCCTTTAATTCAAAAATCCAATTTGACTTTTATTCATTTATTTATTATGTTGCCTTGTGTCTTCCTCATTTATCTGCACCACATCCCTAATTACAAAGACCAATAAATCAACAAGACAATTTGTCAATACCATGATTGTTTATTTATAAAAGCAAAGGTTGTTTACACCAAAGGTGGTAACCCAAGAACTTTAGGAAGGAATGGTTTCCCATGTGCCCAGCCTAGGAATTACAATGAGAAGATGAGATTTTGGGGATAGAGAGAAGCCAGGCTTTTTCAGGGCACGGAATGTTTTTTATAGTGAAGTTTATTTCAATCAAAAATATTATAAAACTAGACAAAGATAACCTTTGCTAGTCTTGGTGCATAACATAGGGGAACTAAGCTAGGCATCAAGTAAGCGTACGGTACGGGTAGTTTAGGTCCTGTTCAGACAGCAATAGTTTTGTTTCCCACCCGACGTGTTTCACCTAAAAAGGCTTCCACAGGGGTTTGTTAGGGAGACCTTTTGATTTGTGAGTAATAGGAAAAGTCAGATATCAAATATTTGTAACAGCACAGTGGTTTCAGAAAAATCAGATTGATGCTAATAAAATTTACTCGATAAGATTGCTGAAATCTTTTCTGTGGGGGCCAACTTGTCCTCATACTATATGCTGCAAGTGGTATTTTAAATACAGTAAATAGGGTGGGCCTGCCTTTTCTCTATCCCCAAAAACTCACCCCTATTTATAAAAGCATACAGAAACTTCATTCACAAAATTTGAAAACAAAACAGCAAACATTTAAATCTCTATTTGCATTGATGCCAAGGCTGACCTTGCCAAGCTGTTGTCTGGAAATTTGGGGGTTCAGTAAGTATAAATATATGATTGTACACTTTGTTTTGGCTGGGTCATTGGCCTCGGGACTTTAAACATATAATTTTCTTCACCTCAAACAATATATTTAGAAATATTCCAATGGTTTATAAATTTATTATTCATAAAAACCGGTTAAAAATATCACAAAAATCCAAAAGTTGGTACATAATAAATCCAGAGGTTAGTACATAGTGAATAGGCTAATGATATATCGACTCATTTCTCAGAACAAAGTCTGCAAGGATCAGCAGGGAAGCAAACTTATCCTGGAACCAAATCCTAATAGGACCGGGGTACTGTCCCTTTTGAAACAAATCAAATTATGGTATCTTCTCCTGGGGGCTATGTGCTTTCGCCTAAACATTAATATCTTCAGAATTTTTATGACCATACTTGGTAGATCATAGAGGTCTACTTGGTAGAGTGCTTAGGCACAGGAAGTCACCTGATATACAGCTAAGAGGATACAGAACAGGAGTGCCTAGGCACAGGAAGTCACCTGATATACAGCTAAGAGGATACAGAACAGGAGTGCTTAGGCACAGGAAGTCACCTGATATACAGATATGAGGATACAGAACAGGAGTGCTTAGGCACAGGAAGTCACCTGATATACAGATATGAGGGTACAGAACAGGAGTGCTTAGGCACAGGAAGTCACCTGATATACAGATATGAGGGTACAGAACAGGAGTGCCTAGGCACAGGAAGTCACCTGATATACAGATATGAGGATACAGAACAGGAGTGCTTAGGCACAGGAAGTCACCTGATATACAGATATGAGGATACAGAACAGGAGTGCTTAGGCACAGGAAGTCACCTGATATACAGATATGAGGATACAGAACAGGAGTGCTTAGGCACAGGAAGTCACCTGATATACAGATATGAGGGTACAGAACAGGAGTGCCTAGGCACAGGAAGTCACCTGATATACAGCTATGACGATACAGAACAGGAGGGCCTACGCTTAGGGAGTATGGTGCTATTTCAATCCTCCCTTGCAGTAACCAGTTCTACAATTTGACTTTAGCAAACATTTCATGCATTCCACATATCAGTTTCTAGAAAGGATCTCTATTTAGCAGCTGTGAAAACTCTGAGTGTAAAATGTCTTTCTTTGTAAAACCCTGTGTGTGTTCAGCCTTCATCTATATCATCTCTGTTCCTCATTGGCTGAAATATTTTTGATTTTCTTTTGCTCTTCTTCTTTTGATCTTCTTTTTTTATGAAAACAGTAATAAAGAGGAAAATAATAATACCAGAATAATTTATTAGGAACTCCAGATCCAATGACAACTAAGTGGCGATTTTAACATTTTGCAATTTGCAGAAAGTTTGACGTTCCAGTGGAGTCCTAATTGGCAACTTACAATATAAGGGATAGAAGTTTTCAAGATGACCGGGATCCTTCTGTCAGGTGTTACACAATTCTAATTCTAGACATTGTGCAAACTATATATTGGTACAGAGTTATTTGGAGGGGCAATAGCTTGTCTCTGTATTGGTCAATGTGTCACATCATTGCTGAGACATGTCAGGAGAATAAAGCTCAGTGAATCCCAGCTGACATCATCTCAGCTCCAGGGCCACATTCGAGCCTCCAGGACTATGATCATGAGAGCTGTACTGGACTTAACTTTCTATCTTATATTTATTGTAGGCTTAATGGCTGCATTCCATCTTTCTCAGATTTTTTACATAATCTGGGTGAGTGAAATGATGTACCCAACTGCTCAAAGTTTCATTTTAATCCTCGGAAATCCAAAACTGAAAAGCAAGATATGTGGAAAATGTCTACCAATGTCTTAATAAAGTAATGACTTCTCTACATTTGTGATAATGTTCCCAAGATAGATTTTAGTTTGATTATTTCCTATATAACCCAAAAGCAAAAACATTTCACCTTGCTGTGCTCAGACTAGATGCTATAGGTCATTGTACTTTGCACGCCATCTTTGCAGCGCTTTACTGAATAGGTCAGTTGGTAAGACTGTGAACTAATTTGGGAAAGACTCTAATTCCTTTTACAATGTTATTATGTTTTTTTTTTATCCTCTGTGTGTTTTCACTTTGTAACTTTCTGTTGAAAAATAAAAGTATTCATTAGACATTATGAAAATGAATAGTACAAATCATATATTGTCCCGGGTCTTTGTCAGCGTGACTTGTTCACTAAATTCAGTTCATGGAAAGGTAAAAATAAAGATAAGATAAGCTGAACATGTTTGATTTGTTTTGCTTGTAACATTATCTCATTTTGCCATTTTAAAAAGCCACCACCCAGTAACCTGGCGTGAACACCTGGTGAAAGCACAGAGCTCTGTGCGACCACCTCCGCCCAAGAAGCAAGCTCCAACTGCTCGATCCTCCTCCGCTGCCTTTCCTCCTTCTGCCACTACAGTTTCCAGTGCTGGCATGTAGCTGATCATTAACTTTTTCAGGCTCCACCAGGAGCAAGAGCTCCAACGCAGATCGGCAGCTGTTTGTGGCGTTGCTAGCAATCAGGACCAAGCATCATTGCCATCCCCCACAACTTCTACCCCATCGTCCAATGTTTTTGTGGTTAGCATTAGCAGCATCCAACCTTCCATCCCCCAGATGCTGGAGCGCAAGAGGAAATATGGCCCAAATGACCCCAAAACAAAGCTGATTAATGCGGCAATTGCACAACTGATTGCATTAGAGCTCATCCCTTACTGGCTAGTGGACTCCAATGCGTTCCGTTACGCATTCCTCTGCGCGAACCCACAGTACGTTATGCCTAAGCGACTTACAGAGCAATGTGTCTATGGCCCTGCAGCACTCAGTTTCTGGCAAGGTGCAAGTGACAACCGACAGTTGATCGAGCAAGCATGGAGTGGGAAGATATATTTCCCTTACAGCTCATTGGGTAACTTTGGTGGCAGCAGGGGAAGATGCAGCTACAGCAAGGCCTGCATACCTACCTCCGCCCAGAGCACATCGCCATGTAATTTCCTCTTCAACTTCCACTTCCACCTCCTTTGAATCTTGTGCCTCAACCTCTTCCTCCAAGAACACTTTGCCGTGGAGACCCAGCACCAGCACCTCCCATTCGGCAGCATCTCCTCAGCGCCAGCACCAACCTGCAGTTTGCTATTTCGGTGCACAATTCCGACGTTGCCACGCAGTCCTGAAGTTGCGAAGCCTGGGTTCCCTCAGCCACATGGGCGCAGCCATTCTAAGTGCATTGCGGGAGCAGGAAGAGAAATGGCTAACTTCCAACAGACTTCAGCCAGGCAAGGTCGTGTGTGACAATGGGGCCAATCTGCTGGCAGCCCTGCGTTGTGGGAAACTCACACGTGTACCTTGTCTGGCTCATGTCATGAACCTTATAGTACAGCGCTTCCTTTGGAATTACCCAGGCCTCCAGACGCTGTTACTGAAGGCCAGAACGTTGTCAGCACATTTCTGCAGGTCGTACACAGCCAGTGCCAGATTGGTGGAGTTACAGCGAAATCTGAACCTGGCAGTGCACCGGTTAGTTTGTGATATGGCCACATGTTGGAACTCTACATTTTACATGCTGCAGCTGCTGTCTGAACAACAGAAAGCGGTGGTGGATTACGTGTCAGAGTCTGTTTGTTTCAGACGCATACCCACACTACCTTTTTTCAGCCCTGCGGAGTGGCTGCAAATTGAAGACTTGTGCACTGTATTGTCACCTTTTGAAGAGGCCACCAGGATGATCAGCAGAGATCAGGCCTGTGTCAGTGACACCATCCCCAACATATGCCTGCTGGAACAGATGATGGTGGATCTCGGACACGACACAGAGCCGACCCTGCAAATATCATCTCAGACATGCTTGCCTAGTATGCATAGTGCACCACCAATCCAGGAAGAGGAGGAGGTGGAAGAGGATGAGGAGGACATTGAAGGCATGGGAGAAGGGGAGGAAGGGGCAGAGGAGGATATTGAGGTTACATGGCATCCATCCACCCAAACACAAGGCAGCATGTTCCGTGGATGGCAAGACCAGACGGAGGAGGAGGACGACCCTGTGCTGCTGTTCGACCAACAGGAGTGTGGGTCCAGAATTACCTCAGCTGTGGGTAGTTTGGGCCACATGACATCCTTCATGCAGGAGTGCCTAGCCAAAGATCCACGCATAAAACACATAAAAACAAAGACTGACGAGTATTAGATTGCTAGAGTAAAATGAATAAGGCTTGGATCGGCAATGACTTTAACACCCTCTCTGCAGATTGTACTGATTAGTCGTCAACTGCTGCACGGACATCTTGATGGGAAGAGCGCATTCACAGCCTTCGACATCTCCTTCTACTCCTTACTCTAGTGGTCCTCTACGTCTCTTTTTTTACCGAGCACCCCCCTCAGGGCCCTCTGCCTTTATCTACTTTGAGGCCTATATCACTTGTAATGGAGCTGTGTGAATCATAATTAAGACATTTGTATTTTTAGTAGAGAACATACAGATACATACATTTTTCTTTCCTATTGGATAGATAGCAAGTGTTATCAAAAATAAATATCTGTATTTTTCTTTACAGAAACACAGAACTTTTTCTGATTCTTTTTGATAGATAGGAAGTAGTATCAGAATGAAATATCTTTTTTTTTTTTACAGAAATACAGAATTTTTTCAATTTATTTTCATAGATAGCAAGTGTTATCAGAATTAATTCTATGTATTTTTTTTACAGAAATACAGAAATTTTTCAGTTTATTTTGATAGGTAGCAAGTGATATCAGAAATAATTATCTGTATTTTTTTTACAGAAATATAGAAATTTTTATATTTATTTTGATTGATAAGTTGCTATCTATGAAAATACACAGAACATTTTCTGTATTTCTGTTTTAAAAAAATGCAGAGAATTAATTCTGATACTACTTGCTATCTATCAAAATAAAAATTAAAATTTCTGTATTTCTATAAAAAAAATACAGAGAATTAATTCTGATACTACATGCTATGTATCAAAATAAACATAAAAATTTCTGTATTTCTGTAAAAAAATACAGATATTTTATGATGATATCACTTCGTATCTTTCCTAAAACCCATAACAAATTTAGTATTTCTCCCCAAAAAATATAGATATTTCTTTCCGAAGCCATAAAAATTTCTGTATTTCTCCTTCAAAAATCTATATATTTAATTCTGTTAGCACTTTGTATCGATCCAAAAGACCATAAAAACTTTGATATTTCTCTACAGAAAATACAGATCATTAGTTCTGATCCCACTCTGCTATATATCCCTAAAGCCATAAAAATGTATGTATTATTATACAAACAATACAGATATTTAATTCTGATGATAGCGCTTGGATATGTCTCCTAAAATCCATAAAAACATATGTATTTATGTGAGACAAATACATATATTTACCTGTGATAGCACTTGCGAGATATCCACAAATGATACAAAAATTATGTATTTCCCCACGTATTCCACCAAGTACTTTACCTTTTATGTGGTTTCACTAGATAGTAGGTATGGAAAATGTGATTTTCGTTAATCCATTAATGTCCCAGTTAGATACAGCTTCTACACTGTCCATAGAGTTTATGGCCTCAACCCTCAATGTGGTCCACACTCCGTACCAGGAACCAACGGCTCCTACTGTCTGTTACTGCTGCCGCCTTCCCAGTACCCAACGGTAGATGCAAGATACTAATGTAGTTCACGATCCGTCTCAGAGCCCACCGCCTCCTCCTGCTTGTAAATGATGCTGACACCTGTCCAGTACCTGACTTTAGATGCCAGAAACTAATCCCATCCATACTCCATCTCAGCCCACCGCCTTCTGCTGCTGTTGTACTTGATGCTGCCCCCTGCCCAGTACCTGTCCAGTACCTGACGTTAGATGCCAGACAACAATGCCGTCCATACTCCATCTCAGAGCCCACCGCCTCCTCCTCCTGCTTTTAAATGATGCTGCCGCCTGCCCAGTACCTGACTTTAGATGCTAGATACTAATGCCGTCCATACTCCGTCTCAGCCCACCGCCTTCTGCTCCTGCTGTACATGATGCTGCCCCCTGCCCAGTACCTGACATCAGATGCCGGAAACTAATGCCGTCCATACTCCATCTCAGAGCCCACCGCCTCCTCCTCCTGCTGTAAATGATGCTGCCGCCTGCCCAGTACCTCACCTTAAATGCCAGACGCTAATGTCGTCTACACTCTGTCTCAGAGATCACCACCTCCTCCACCTTCTCCTGCTGTAAATGATGCTGCCGCCTGCCCAGTACCTGACTTTAGGTGCCGGAAACTAATGCCGTCCATACTCCGTCTCAGAGCCCACCGACTCCTCCTCCTGCTGTAAATGATGCTGCCGCCTGCCCAGTACCTGACCTTAAAAGCCAGACACTAATGCCGTCCATACTCCATCTCAGAGCCCACCGCCTCCTCCTCCATCTGTAAATAATGCTGCTGCTTTCCCAGTACCTAACTTTAGATGCCGGAAACTAATGCCGCCCATACTCCGTCTCAGCCCACCGCCTTCTGCTCCTGCTGCACATGATGCTGGCGCCTGCCCAGTACCTGACTTTAGATGTTGGAAACTAATGCCGTCCATACTCTGTCTCAGAGCCCATCGCCTCTTCCTGCTGTAAATGATGCTGCCGCCTGCCCAGTACCTGACCTTAAATGCCAGACAATAATGCAGTCCATCCTCCGTCTCAGAGCCCACCGCCTCCTCCTCCTGCTGTAAATGTTGCTGCCGCCTGCCCAGTACCTGACCTTAACTGCCAGACACTAATGCCGTCCACACTTCATCTTAGAGCCCACTGTCTCCTCCTCCTGCTGTAAATGATGATGCCGCCTGCCCAGTATATGACTTTAGATGCCGGAAACTAATGCCGTCCATACTCCATCTCAGAGCCCACCGCCTCCTCCTCCTGCTGTACATGATGCTGCCGCCTGCCCAGTACCTGACATGAAATACCAGACACTAATGCCGTCCATAATCCATTTCAGAGGCCATCGCCTCCTCCTTCTGCTGTAAATGATGCTGCGCCTGCCCAGCACCTGACACTAAATGCAGGACAATAATACCGTCCATACTCCGTCTCAGAGCCCACTGCCTCCTCCTCCTGCTGTAAATGATGATGCCGCCTGCCCAGTACCTGACTTTAGATGCCGGAAACTAATGCCGTCCACGCTTCATCTTAGAGCCCACCGCCTCCTCCTCCTGCTGTAAATGATGCTGCCGCCTGCCCAGTACCCGACCTTAAATGCCAGACAGTAATGCCGTCCACGCTTCATCTTAGAGCCCACCGCCTCCTCCTCCTGCTGTAAATGATGATGCCGCCTGCCCAGTACCTGACTTTAGATGCTGGAAACTAATGCCGTCCACACTCCATCTTAGAGCCCACCGCCTCCTCCTCCTGCTGTACATGATGCTGCCGCCTGCCCAGTACCTGACATGAAATGCTGGACACTAATGCCGTCCATACTCTATCTCAGAGGCCATCGCCTCCTCCTCCTGCTGTAAATGATGCTGCGCCTGCCCAGCACCTGACATTAAATGCCAGACAATAATACCGTCCATGCTCCGTCTCAGAGTCCACCGCCTCCTCCTCCTGCTGTAAATGATGCTGCCGTCTGCCCAGTATCTGACTTTAGATGCCGGAAACTAATGCCGTCCACACTCCATCTCAGAGCCCACCGCCTCCTCCTCCTGCTGTAAATGTTGCTGCCGCCTGCCCAGTACTTGACCTTAAATGCCAGACACTAATGCCATCCACACTTCATCTTGGAGCCCACCGCCTCCTCCTCCTGCTGTAAATGATGCTGCCTACCCAGTTCCTTACCTTTAATGCCAGACAATAATGCCGTCCATACTCCGTCTCAGAGCCCACCACCTCCTCCTCCTGCTTTAAATGATGCTGCCGCCTGCCCAGTACCTAACCTTAAATGCCAGACACTAATGCCGTCCACGCTTCATCTCAGAGCCCATCGCCTCCTCCTCCTGCTGTTACTGATGCTGCTGCCTGCCCAGTACCTGACCTTAAACGCCAGACACTAATGCCATCCACACTTCATCTTAGAGCCCACCACCTCCTCCTTCTGCTGTAAATGATGCTGCCACCTGCCCAGTACCAAACTCTAGATGCCAGATACTAATGCCGTCCACACTTTGTTCCAGCGCCCACCACCTCCTCCTCCCAGTACCCAGCTCTAGATGACAGACTAGACTTTGGCTCAACAGGATGTTCTTTCCCCGCTGATTCCTCCAAGCCCAATCCCTTTTATGTGGTTTCGCTTTATAGTAGGTAGGGGCAGATTGGAATCTCGCTCATCCATTCATGTCCCAATAGCTACTGCTTCTTCACTGTCTAAAAAAGTGATGGGCTTCAATGTTAATGCCCTCCTTGCTCCGTCTCAGGGCCCACCGCCTCCTCCTCCCAGTCCCCAGCTCTAGATACCAGTTAACAATGCAATCCACAATACTCAGGGCCCACCTCCTACTCTTCTTGCTTTTACTGCTGCTGCCTGCCCACTGTCCAATACCCAGCTCTAGATGCCAGACTAGACCAAGCTCAATAGGATTTTCTTTCCCCACTGATTCCACCAACCCCCATTTCCTTTCATGTGCTTTCACTTGATAGCAGGCCCTGAGACGGAGTGTGGAAGGCATTAGTAACCACACTTTATCGTACTGAATGTGTGTGTGTGGGACGTGGGACAGCATATTTTGGGGGATGAGATGTGAAACACCGGTATAGTTAATGGGAACCGAGAGGCATCAATGTAACCATCACATAACTAGATATGTTTTGTCATGTAGATATAAACACTACATATTTACATTATTTCCACTTTATTACATTATTTTTTATTTCTTTATTTTATTATTTATTTATTATATTTATTTACCACATTATTTTTGTTTCTATTTCCTAAGAAGCTTTCAGTGACATAGTGGCTTAGTGGTTAGCACTCTCACATTACAACAATAAAAAAAACAATTTAGAAATGGAGTCACATCACAGCCAGCATATGAGCTTTTATGATCTTCACATGCTTCTTTAAGTTTCCAATCACATCCCCAAAACATACTGGGAGGGTAATTAGATTCAAGATCTTCGAGGTCTTTTAGGTAGATCTTTTTTCTTACTGATTCCCAGTGAATTATTCTAGCAAGGGTTCCCTGAGATAGTGTTGATGTTCGAATTCGGGTTGTCCCTATATTCGACCTATTTTCCAGCATTTAAAAAAAAGTTTTAAAACGTTAAGGCTGGGTCTACATGGACGTTTTGTAAAAAGGCATGTAAACGTTCCTACTGCGTTTATAAGCGTTTTTATGCACTTAGGCTGGGTCTACATGGACGTTTTGTAAAAAGGCATGTAAACGTTCCTACATCATATTGTTACAGCATGTACAGAATTGTGCACAATATGATTGTTCAAGTATAATCGTGCATAATCGTTGATCGGTCGTAATCGTTCGTTTTCTAACAATAATTATTTGAAATGTGTACCTAGCTTTAGCCTAAAATTGATTTGACAGGTGCTCTTTAATATTCATGTGAAGCACAGGGGTATGTAATGGTGTTATGTATCTTTTTACATCTGTTTGGAGGCTGTTGAAGCTCTACACAGTGCTGAAAAAAAACAGAATTTTTCCTCCCATTGACTTTAATGGAATTTGAATTCGACCACCCAAATTTTTTTGCTATATTTGGCCGAATAGCTGTCGAATCGAATAGTGACCTATTCGACCAACACTACCCTGAGATTGGGAGTGAACAGGCTACCATCTGTTTCAATGTAGCTACAATCTGAATCACACTCGAAAAGGAAACTTTATCTGGGTGTAGGGCTCTGAACTTTGGATTCCATAAATATATTTTTACCCTGTGTTGTGTTTCAATGGAAGATGTCTTTTTAACAAGACTAATGATGTAGCTAGATGGATCTTTGAACTATTAAGTTCAAATGTATTTTCAATATTTTACACCCCTGGTATTCCATGTGTCTGGACAATGACCACATGTCTTATCCTACTCTTGACGTTTTCTTTTTAAAATGGAGGTTTAATTCTACAGAACACAATATATTTTTATCTGTTTTCAGGCAGAACATCATTCATTTCCACTGAAATTTTCATAAGCTTAAATCAACAAAGTTCAGATGAGCTGAATGCTTTTCTATGAAACTTGATCGGAGGCTTTCGGCTCATCAAATCCAACAACTGGACAGATTTTAATTCCATCATTTTGTGTTCTTACTTTTTTTTCCATATTCTCTCCCATTTTTTAATCCAGTTTATCTCAGGAGAAGATTCATCCAGCAGATATCTTCCCTGTTTTAAAATGTCAGTAGCTGTAAAACTCTTCAGATAACCTTTTGCAGTTATTACTTGTGTCTCGGGGACATTGATTAACTCTTCAATGCTTGTCATGTACTTAAAGCAGTGGTACTGCCGAAGCAATTTCACTGTCTATGATCAAATCCTGTTCTCCATAGTGCTTGTGAATATTCCTCTGCAGGTCTGTCTGACTATTGATAGCATTCTGGATGCCCTTGGGATGTTTTTGATTCTTGGTAAGAACACATTACTGATTATGTATACCATTCAGGTCTCTCTCTGCTATGCTAGTGCCTGGAACACCACTTGGCTGTCCATGTTCTACTATAGTCGGCTGGTGAACCTTTCCCATCCTTATATTCTGAAGGTGAAGGCCATGTTCCTGGTTTCTGTTCCTCAGCTTGTAATGGGTTCAGTTATGTTATCCGTTTTGATCAGTTTGCCATTTTCCTGGTTAACACAAGTCAATTACATCCAAAACAGAACTTTGAGAGAATAGGAGAATAAAGCTCAGTGAATCCCAGCTGACATCATCTCAGCTCCAGGGCCACATTCGAGCCTCCAGGACTATGATCATGAGAGCTGTACTGGACTTAACTTTTTATCTTATATTTATTGTAAGCTTTTTTACTTCATTACAGTTTTTTACATTTTCTGGGTAAGCAAAATGATGTATCCAACTGCTCGAAGTTTCCATTTAATCCTCAGAAATCCTAAACTGAAAAGCAAGATATTTGGAACATGTCTACCAATGTCTAAATAAAGTAATGACATCTCTATATTTGTGATAATGTTCCCAAGTTGGATTTTAGTCTGTTTTGATTATTTTCTATGTAACCCAAAAGCAAAAACATTTCACCTTGCTATGCTCAGACCAGATGCTATGGGTCATTGTACTTTGCACGCCATCTTTGCAGCGGTGTTTGTAAGTTCGATCTGGTAGCGAATTGGGCCTTTCTTGCTTACCGAACATTTAAGCGAGAACGACCTTGTGATTCGCCATGAAGTCATGTTGTCACTGAAAAAACGAGGGGAAATGCAGGGGGCGGAAATGGCAACTGAGCGAATCATTTGCTCTCAGGATTCACAGCAAGGCCCAGCAGCCCAATCAGCAGAGATCTCAGAACAGGCATATATACAGAGAAAGAGGAAGGGGTTAGTCTCTCCATCTTGTGTTCTGTATGAGGCAAAGAAGCAGGGAGAGAATGCATTGTGACAAGGACAGGATAGGAGCCTTCTGTATATCTTGAAATATACAGATTGTGCAGTTTTTCTTGCTACCTCTTGCTAATTATCAGGAAAGGCAGACACATTTTTGTCCTGCACTTCAAAAAATATTTCAGTGTGATACCTCTTGCAATCTATCACAAAATACATTGTGCATTGTGAAAGGGACAGGTTAGGATTCTTTTTCTCTCAAAAAATACAGATATTTTATTCTGATCCCAGTTGCTATGTATCAAAAAAGCCAGATAAAATTGTGTATTTCCCATACACAAAATACAGATATTTTTTTCTCATTCCACTTGCTATCAAAAAAGCCAGAACATTTTTTGTATTCCTCTCTCCAAAAAATACAGAGATTTTAATCTGATCCCACTTGCTATCCGTCAGAAAAGCCAGACAATTTTCTGTATTACTTTATAAAAATACAGATGATTGTTTCTGATTGCACTTGTTATCAAAAAAGACAGTTCTCTCAAAAAATAAAGATATTTTATTCTGAACCCACTTGCTATCTATCAAAAAATGCCCCAAAAAATTCTGTATTTCTCTCAAAAAAATGTTATTCTTATCCCAGTTGATATTTATCAAAAAACACAGAAAAAGTCTGTGTTTCTCTCAAAAACATACAGATATTTTATTCTGATCCTACTTGCCATAAAAAAAAACAAAAAAATTCTGCATTTCTCTAAAAAACAAAATAAATATTTTATTCTGTTTTCAACTGCTATCAAAAAGGCCAGACATGTTTCTGTATCTCTTTCAAAAAAATAATGATATGTTTTTATGATTTCACTTGCTATATATCAGGAAAGCCAGAAAAAAAATCTATATTTCACTAAAAAAAAATAGATATTTTATTCTGATTGCACTTGCTATCTAAGAAAAAAAGCCAGAAAAAATCTGTATTTCTCTCAACAAAATACAGATATTTTATTCTTATAGCACTTGCTATTTATAAAAAAGGCTGAGATTTTATTCTGATCCCACTTGCTATATATCAAAAAAGCCAGAAAAAAATCTTTATTTCTCTCAACAAAATAAAGATATTTTATTGTGATTTCACTTGCCATCTATCAAAAAACTAAAATAGTCTGTATTTCCCTCAAAAACATACAGATATTTTATTCTGATCCCACTTGCAATCAATTAAAAAAAGCCAGAGAGATAATCTGTATTTCTCTAAAAAATTTAAAAAATATTTTATTCTGATTATACTTGCTATCGAAAAAGCCAGAAACATTTCTGTTTTTCTGTAAAAAAAAATACAGATATCTTATCCTGCTTCCACTTGCTATATATCAACAAGGCCAGAAAAATTTATATATTTCTGATCCCATCAAAAAGTCAGAAAAAATTGTACATTTCTCTCAAAAAATACAGATATATTATTCTGATCTCACTTGCTATCTTTTAAAAAACCCCAGAAAAAAATTCTGTAGAAAATAAAAAATCTGATTCCATTTGCTATCAATTAAGCCAGAAACATTTCTGTATTTCTCTCAAAAAATGCAGATATTTAATTCTGATCTCTCTTGCTATCTATTAAAAACCATGAAAAAATTCTGTATTTCTCTTAAAAGTAAAATAAATATTTTTTTCTGATTCTATTTGCTATTGATAAAGCCGGAAACATTTCTGTATTTCTCCCAAAATTTACAGATATTTCATTCTTATAGCACTTGCTATTTATCAAAAAAGCCAGAAAATGTTCTTTATTTCTCTCAAAAAAAATACAGATAATTTATTCAGATTCCACCTGATATCAAAATATTCTGAAAAATGTCAGTTTTTCTCTAAAAAAATACAGATATTTTAATCTGATTCCACTTGCTATTAATAAAGCCAGAACAATTTCTGTATTTCGCTCAAAAAAATTACAGATATTTTATTATGATTACATTTGCTATCTATCAATAAAGGCAGAAAAATGTCTGTATTTTTCTCAAAAAAGTACAGATTACTTTATTCTAATTGCACTTGCTAACAAAAAGACAGAACATTTTCTGTATTTCTCTAAAAAAAAAATACAGATATTTTATTATGATCCCACATGCCTTTTATAAAAAAAAAAAATTCTGTACTTCTCTCAAAAAATACAGATAGTTTATTCTGATCCCAATTGCTATCTATCAAGCCAGAAAAATGTCTGTATTACTCTAAAAAAATACAGATATTTTATTATGATCCCACATGCCTTTTATAAAAAAAAAAAATTCTGTACTTCTCTCAAAAAATACAGATAGTTTATTCTGATCCCAATTGCTATCTATCAAGCCAGAAAAATGTCTGTATTACTCTAAAAAAATACAGATATTTTATTATGATCCCACATGCCTTTTATAAAAAAAAAAAATTCTGTACTTCTCTCAAAAAATACAGATAGTTTATTCTGATCCCAATTGCTATCTATCAAGCCAGAAAAATTTCTGTATTTATCTCAAAAAAATAAAAATGTTTTATTCTGATCCCACTGGCTATGAGAAAAACAAGAAACTTTTTAGTATTTCTCTAAAAAGAATTCAGATATTTTATTCTCCTTGCATTTGCTATCAAAAAAGACAGAAAAATGTATTCTGATCTCACTTGCTATTAAAAATCCAGAAAAAAATGTAGTATTTCTCAAAAAAATAAAATAAATATTTTTTAATTTTATTTGCTATCAATAAAGCAAGAATTTCAGTATTTCTCCCAAAAATTTACAGATATTTCATTTGGATTTTTATTTAGATTTTTTTATTTCTATCCAACTTGCTATTTATCAAAAAACACAAGTCTGTATTTCTCTCAAAAAATACAAATATTTTATTCTGATCCCATTTGCTATCTGTCAATAAAGCCAGAAAAATCTCTGTATTTCTCTCAAAAAATTACAGATATATTATTCTGATCCCACTTGTTATCAAAAATGCCATAAAAAGTCTGTATATCTCTCAACAAAATACAGATATTTCAAATTGACCCCACCTGCTAGCTGTCAAAAATCCCCCAACAAAATCTGTATTTTTATAAAAATTTGATTCTATGATGATTCTATTTGCTATCTATCAATAATGGCAGAAAAAAATCTGTATTCCACTATAAAAAAAATACAGATATTTTATTCTGATCTCACTTGCTATCTATCAAAAAGCCTGAAAAAGTCTGTATTTCTCCCCAAAATATACATATCTTTTATTCTGATTCCACTTGCTATCAAAAAACGCAGAAAAATGTCTGTATTTCTTTCAAATAAATAATTATATTTCATTCTGATCCCTCTTACTATCTATCAATAAAGCCAGAAAAAAATCTGTATTCCTCTACAAAAAAAATATATTTTATTCTGATTCTACTTACTATTTATCAATAAAGCCAAAAAAATACAATCCCAAAAAATACAAATATTTTGTTCTGATCTCACTTGCTATCTATAAAAAAAAATAAAACAAATCTGTATTCCTCTAAAAAATAAAATAAAAAACTTATTCTGATTTTATTTGCTATCAATAAAGCCAGAAAAAAATCTATTTCTCCTAAAAAATTACAGATATTTTATTCTGATCTCACTTGCTATCAATAAAGCTAGAAACATTTTTCTATATTTCTCTAAAAAATACAGATATTTTATTCTTATACCACTTGCTATCTATCAAAAAAGCCAGAAAAATTTCTATATTTCTCTAACAACAACAGTTTACAGTTACTATTTGAAAAACCAGAAAACAAATGTGTATTTCTCTCAAAAAATAAAAATATTTTGATCTACAAAAAAATACAGATATTTTATTCTGATCTTACTTGCTATCTATCAAAAAACAAAACAAAAATATAAATCTGTATTTCTGTAAAATATAATTCCATTGTTTTATTAATAAAGCCAGAAAAAATTCTGTATTTCTCTAAAAAAATAAAGATATGTAATTCTGAAAGCACTTGCTATTTACCAAATATATAAAGTAATTTTTACCAAATCCAGAAAATGTAGAAAATACAGATTTTTTATTCTGATCCCACTTGCTATGTATCAAAAAAGCCAGAAAAATGTATGTATTTCTCTATAAAAATACAGATAGTTCTTTCTGAAAGCACTTGCTATTTACCAAATAGTCAGAAAACGTTCTGTATTTCTCTCAAAAAAATACAGATATTTTATTCTGATTTTACTTTCCATCAAAAGCCAGGGAAATTTCTGTATCTCTTTCATTAAAAAAAATAATATTTTATTATGATCCCACTTGCTATATATCAAGAAACCTTTAAATAATTCTCTTTTTTTTTCTCTTAAAAATACACATTTTTTTTTTCTCTTAAAAATACACATATTTTAATAAGATCCCACTTGCTATCAAAAAAGCCCGAAAATTTTTTTGTATTTCTCACAAAAAATACAGATATTTTATTCTTATCCCACTTGCTGTTTATCAAAAAAGACAAACAAGTCTGTATCTCTTTATAAAAAAAAATGATATTTTATTCTGATCCCACTTGCTATATTTCAAGAAAGCCAGAAAAAATTCTGTATTTCTCTCAAAAAATACAGATATTTTATTCTGATAGCACTTGCTATCAAAAAAGCCATAAAAATGTCTGTAATTCTTATATATATATATATATATATATATATATATATTTGTCTGAGTACACTTTCTTTCCATCAATAAAGCTTTCACTAAAAAAATACAAATATTTCATTCTAATCCCACTTGCTATGTACTAAAAAAATCAAAAAAACTTTATTTCTCTGAAAAAAAAGATATTTTAATCTGGTCTTACTTGCAATCTACCAGATAAACCAGAAAATATTCTGTATTTCTCTATAAAAATAAATACAGATATTTCATTCTAATCCAATTGCTATCTATTCAAAAAGCCAAAAGAAATTCTGTATTTTTCTAAAAAAAAACATATATTTTATTCTGATCCCACTTGCTATCTCAAAAAAGCCAGAATTTTTTGTATTTCTCTAAAAAAATACAGATATTTCATTCTAATCCCACTATCTATCAAAATTGCCAGAAAATTTTTTGTATTTCTCTAAAACAATTACACATATTTTATTCTGATCCCACATGCTATCAATAAACACAGAAACATTTCTCTATTTCTCTAAAAAAATACAGATATTTTATTCTGAGCCCACTTGTAATCTATCAAAAAAGCAAGAAAAAATACAGATATTTCTTTTTGATAGCACTTGCTATTCATCCAAAAAGCCAAGAAATGTTTTGTATGTCTCTCAAAAAAATACATATATTTTATTCCGATTTCACTTGCTATCAAATAACCCATAAAAAATTCTTATTTCATTCAATTAAATAATGATATTTCATTCTGATCCCACTTGCGCTATATCAAAAAAGCCAGAAAAAAATACAGGTATTTTATTCTGAATCCACTCTCTAGAAAATACAGATATTTTATTCTCATTGCAGTTCTTATCAAAAATACCTTAAAAATGTCTGTATTTCTATCAAAATGTATTTTATTATGATACCAATGGCTGTCTATCAAAAAAGACAGAAAAATGTCCATATTTCTCTCAAAACAATAAATATATTTCATTTTGATAGCACTTGATATCATCCAAAAAAGCTCGACATTGATCTGTATTTCTTTCTGATTGCTTTTGCTATCTATTAACAAATGCCAGAAAAAAAAAATCTGTATTTCTCTAAATTAAAATACAGATATTTTATTCTGATCTCACTTGGTATCTATCAAAAAAGCCAAAAACATTTCTGAATTTCGTTTAAAAAAAATTAAGATATTTTATTCTGAAAGCACTTGCTATCAAAAAAGCCAAAAAATTTTTTGAATTTTTCTCAAAAAAATCAAATATTTTAGTCTGATCCCACTTGCTATCTAATCAAAAAAGCCAGAAATAATCTATATTTCTCCCAAAAAATACAGATATTTTATTCTGATCCCACTTACTATATAGCAAATGAGACAGAAAAAGTCTGTGTTTCTCTAAGAAAAAAACATGGCTTAGATAGATAGATCCCACTTGATCTATCAGAAAAGCCAGATAATGTTCTGTATTTCTCTCAACAAAATAAAGATATTTTATTCTGATCCAGCTTGCTATCAAAAAAGCTTGAAAAATTCCTGTATTTCACTCAAAAAAATTCAGATATTTCATTTTGATAGCACTTGGTATTTATAAAAAAAGCCAAAAAATGTCCTGTATTTCACTCAAAAAAATACAGATATTTTATTCTTATTCCACTTGCTATCATTAAAGCCTGAAAAAAATCTGCATTTCATTCAAATAAATAATGATTTTTTATTCTGATCCTATTTGCTCTCCATAAAAACAGAAACAAAATCTGTATTGTTCTAAAAAAAAATACAGATATTTTATTCTGATCCCACTTGCTATCTATCAGAAAAGCCAGAAAATGTTCTGTATTTATCTATTAAAAACAGATATTTCATTCTGATAGCACTTGCTATTTATGAAAAAGACATAAATACAGATGTTTTATCCTGATCCCACTTGCTATATATCAAAAAAAGCCAGAACATGTCTGTATTTCTCTAAACAAAATTCAAATATTTCATTCTAATCCCACTTGCTATCTATCAAAATTGCCAGAAAAAAATTTTGAATTTCTCTAAAAAAATACAGATATTTTATTCTGACCCCACTTAAAATCTATCAGGAAAACCAGAAAAATATCTGTATTTCACTAAAACAATACATATATTTTATTCTGATTTCACTTGCTTTTAAAGAAACCTTGAAAAATTCTGTATTTCATTTAAATAAATAATGATATTTTATTCTGATCCTACTTGCTCTATATCAAAAAAAGACAGAAAAAAAGTCTGTATTGCTCCAAAAAAATACAGACATTTTATTCTCATTGCACTTCCTATTAAAAATGCATGAAATATTTTTGTATTTTTTTTAAAAAACTACAGATATATTATTCTGATCCAAATTTCTATCTATCGAAAAGGACAGAAAAATGTCTGTATATCTCTAAAAAAAAAATACAGATATTTTACTCTCATCCTACTTGCTATCTATCAAAAATCTGCAAAAAAAATTCTGTAATTCTCTCAAAAAATACATATATTTTATTCTGATGCCACATGCTATATATCAAAAAAGCCAGAAAATGTCTGTATTTCTCTAATAAAAAAAGATATTCTATTCTGATCCCACTTGCTATCTATCAGAAAAAACAGAAAATTTTCTGTATTTCACTCAACAAAATAAATATATTTTATTCTGATGCCACATGCTAGCTATCAAAAAACCTGAGAAATTTCTAAATTCTTCTAAAAAAAAACAGATATTTTATTCTGATACCACTTGCTATCTATCAATAAAGACAGAAAAAGTCTGTGTTTCTCTAAAAAAAAAGAGATAATAAAGATAAAGATAATGTCAGGATCAGAACCCAGAGATGCTTCGGTGTCTGGCTGCAGCTCTGTCTACTGCGTCACTTGAGCGTTAACCTTTTGCACTCTGTTGGATTCCTTGGATACTTAGTCCATGATTCATCAATAAAATGTGCGTACGCTCAAAGTGCGTATTTACACGCCGGACGGCGAAGTCTATTTCCCCAAGTCAGGGCCAAGTTCTAGTGAACTCACCTGCTGGTTTCCTGCGAAGATCGCGAATACGGCAATTAAGGCAATTTATTTTCAGCTGCGCAGTTCAGATGTTAACCTCAATGATGGTGATAGTAATCAATTAGCACACACCTGCGCGCTGTTCTGTGTTCTCCAGTCCATTTTACAGGTCAGTTTAAATTTTGAATGCTTGATTTTTTTTTAAGTGTTACTTTTTTATGTTACATTCTACTCCATCACAAACTTCTTCATTTATTGTTACATTTGTTGTACTTCTTGTTATTTTTTCTTTTGGTTGCAACACTGCAAACTTATTTCTATCAAGCTGGATATATACAAGGTGGCACTTTTCAATATGTCATCACACAATAGTATGAGTGTAACAATATGTGAACAAACATTTGTGACCTCATGAAAATTTCATTGTAGTTTGACTTTAGAGAAATCAAATATTTTTGTAAAGGAATATAGGCAAACATGGTAAAATACATGTTTTAAGGAACATTTAGTGATTTCACTTGTGCATACACTTATGCAATACATATGCATTTTAATTTGTACTATTTTACCTGAACTGGTGTGTGTGTGTGTGTG